>NC_054700.1:5885473-6045473 GCF_016097555.1 Gigantopelta aegis | reverse complement strand
GGGAAAGTGATAACATGCATGATTGCAGAATTAACTAAAGTAGTTACCTCAACATTGGGGAAAACAGTTTTTTTACACTATACGTCAATGTTAATGAATATAATTCTGCATTGTTCTAAATCTCTACTCTGGTCATGTTTACAATGCGTACAAGTTTATATTTAAAAAATAAATAAAATGATAATAATATAACAGGTTTGTAAGGAGAGGGGTAGTAACTAGATGGAAATTTCGTGAATGGGCTTAAGTCTTAGAGGCTGATTTGGCAAATATATTCATTCACCAAATATTTTCCGGTTTCTAAAGGTGTTTTAAATACAGCTTTTGTTGTACAATATGCATGCTGTCATTTGGTAATGCAAACATTAAAAAAAAAAAAAGAGTATAATAATTACAATTTGAATTATGCTGATGTAATAAAGTAAATACAAAATACACATACAGTGTAGGATGGGGTCAAAATCAGTTCACTACATAACATAACTATAACATAGGGTGAGAAACAATACATATCTTTGTAAACTGAACAAACAAATGTGTTACATATGTTACTTACAAATTTTAAACGTCAAAATACTGGCACTGATAACTATTAATGTAGCCAATATATAAAGTTGACTTTCAACACTTATGTTTGCATTTTTCACAGGACTCAAACGACTCAAACTTGAGAATCAAGACTCAAATGCCACAAAAACTGAATGGTATTAAAAATATGGGTCTGAACCCTGGCACTATCACAACATATTTCTGGAGCAATAAACTATTTATTAAAAAAAAAAAAAAAAAAAAAAAAAGAAAAAAAAAAAAAAAAATATGGGTCCGTGCTTAAAAACCAAGTGTCTAGGTATAACGACACCTGCATACAATTTGTATGGCGTCGACACGACATTAAAAGGCCCAAGACGTTATTAGAGACTTGAGACTAGGTTTAAACATTTTATAAAGCACAGGGCCTGAATTCATCAAACTTACAAGTCTTGAGTCCATCCATGGGCAGAGCTAAATTTAAACAAAAACAGGACAGAGATTATTATAGTCATTTCAAAATTAATATGAGGGACAAAAGTGAATTTAAAAACTCTTTTCAGTTAGTTTATCTTTGAACAGGAGCTATAGACAACTAAACTGGTTGGTTCAAGTTTTATACGTGGAATGAAATACCACATTTCTAGCTATTAAGGTTTGAAAATGATTGTAAACTCCAAGCATTTTGAATAAGGCACTTGGAGAGTCTAGCCACACCCAATATATTAATGATCAAAGATCATAGTTATCCAGTCATATTGCAAATCCTCTAGGAAATACTGCAAGTTCGTCAAATTGGCAAGATAAACTTTGAACATTAGTTATATACAGTGAAACCTGTCTAAACTGGACCCTGAACAAACTGGATCCTGTCAAAACGGGCTATGTTTCATGGTTCTGAATTTTCTCAATTTTAAAATGCGACCCTCTAAACACGGGATCCTGTCTAAATCAAATACCGGTACATATTTGGTGCCCGGCGTTGATCCGGTTTAGACACATTCTATATAATGCATGTACATGTATACTAAATCATGGATGGCAGTATTTCAAACACTGCAAATACTAGAATACTTGTCACAATCATCATTCACACATATTAGATTACACCAGCACCCCAGCCTCTCCTAACTCAAAACGGACCTCTTTAGATATAAAGCTTTGTAAAAGCTCACTTCACTGGGCACATTTTGTTGTCTATTATTATGTCAAATTGAACATGTTTACGGAGTGTTATTATCCTGCTGTTAATATGGGTTTATTGGCTGTTTATCAAATATCACACCCAAAGAACGCACTTAAGTGGAATTTGTCCAATGTATTTCATAATAAAATAGACAAAAAGACAAAAAGACAGAAAAACAAAAAAACTCTTTCAAGATATTATTCTCTTGTATGCACCTACTGTGTTGAATTCTGTTCATCTTAAGACAATTCAATTTAAATACATATTTTAAAACAAAATTAATCATATACAGTACTCAATAAAATTAATTAAGGGCCAATAAATACTTTTTGGGGTGGGGGGGGGTTTTCTGGGGTTTTTCTGCATCACTGGTTAAAATTTACTCAAATAACATTTAGAAATCATCTGATCAAAACTTGCTGGCATAATATAACACTAGCAAAAATTGACCAACAAAAAGTGTACTGGTCCTTGAATAATTTTGTTTAGGATATTATTAAGACATCCTAAATAAATATTGTACAAATGGATCGAGTAAGGCTGACTTTCTATATGTACAAGTACGTCATCCGTCGTACATCATTGCACTTTTGTGACATACATGTATGTCCGTCCAACATCCAACATGCGACATTTGTCGTACCTGAAAACACTTTCCATACACATGTATACAATTTCACAGACTGACTGGTTATTTTAATGCTTGATTTTATGCACTGTACTACAAAAATTAGAAAATGCCTGAGGCCTATGATGTGATGTCAGAGAATTCCAAATCCGTCATGGCATGTGAACCACAAAAAACACATCAGATTGCAATTAAAACGGAGTCGGAAGATGTGATTAAAACAGAGCCGGATGATGTATGACAGACACTTACAGACATATGGAAAGGATACAATAAATTTAGCAGGTGAGCAGTATTTTTTGTGTGTGTTGGATAATAGATCACGGACAAAAAAATCATACATATGGATGGCCAGCTTTACACGTACGTAATTAACAAATTTAATTTTATTATGTTGCACTTAATACCAAGTACATGTCTATACTGATATGCAATGTATGGATATTTTGTTCTGAGCAACGTTTCACCTGCTAGTTTGGTTACAAGTACATGTATAATATCACAGTACAGATCATTCCAAAATCCAATTAGTATCAAGATAATTCCCCCCCCCCCCCACCCCCCAAATCATTTTCAAATACCAACTCTCAATTATCATTAGATTTGGCTAAACATCGATATACACCACCATTCCAAACCAAAAATACGACCCTCTTGGGTTTCAAATTAGTAGTGTGACATTTTAATTCATAGGACAAAAATTCCTCTTTTTTCTTTCTTCTCTTTTTAATTAGAAATCAAGAAGGTTCCATGTTCTATGTTTTGTCATTTAAAATGAAATTTCAGAAAAAAGAGGAGAGAAAAAACCCCAACTCCATTTACCATTTGGTTCGATGGCCCTCAAATCAAATGAAACAATGACCCAACTTAATAATGAAAAACAGAAGAAGTTAATAATGAAAGAACATCTGTTGGCAGCAGCGAATTCCCTGTCAGTAAATATGTCAGGAACAGAAACTAGTTCCCTGTTGTCAATCATTTATTATGTAACATCATTTTGATTTTATTAACTAGCTATCACAATCAGAGATGAATTGTAGTCAAAATATTTGATGTTATAGTTATTCAGATATTTTTTTTCATATAAATATTTCAAAAAAGATATATACATATATATTTTAAAAACAACAATTTATATATATGTGTATATAAAACCGTTATATATAATGAAACTTGGAAAATAATTTAACAGACCAAACATCAACGTTGGCAAAATGAATTGATAAAGAACCTTAAAGGAACAGACCCTAGTTTTTAAACACTACAACATATTTTTCACTATTAGAGCCATTTATGATCACTGAAGTCAAACATTACTTTTATTTTATTCTTTAGATTATCCATTTCCGTAGAACGAAAGTGTTTCTGGTCATCCTGGTGTTCGTAGTACCAAAAATTGCATTTTTTATATTTTAAAAAAACGCATATGCGTCTGAGAAGTAGCGGTTTATTGATTCAAGTTCTAGTTTATTTTTAAAGATATTTTCCATTTTAACGTCACTCTCTCTTTTTTCACTCTGTCGTAACTTTACCTAAATGAGATACAGATTTGTAAATTAACTAAAATTAGTGTCCATTTTTTACAGGTTAAAACTAGGGTCTGCACCTTTAAAGTGATTGGCACTTAATAAATGGGTATATTTACATTTTGAAAGTAACTTTGAACACTTATCACTTGAAATGTAAAAGGAATACATGTTTCCTGAGTTTGTAGCCATTAAATCAGACAGTGAATTAATCTACTAACATAATACACCTCAGTAATAAAACCTATAACATGTTTGAAATATATACAGAGGTTATTACCCTTGTCTGCTTCAGTACGATCAATATCTTATATTGGGAATAAAAACTGAATTATGCAAGCCTTCATTTTTTGTTTCAAATATATGATACTGATAATACCAAAACACATGAGGGTAATAATCTCTCAGTTTAATAACTGGAAAAGGTTTATTGGCCAAAAACATGTTACGCTGGCTACAAACTTCAGGACAGTGCCTTTATGAAATTAGTATTAATTTTTTTTTTTTTTTTTTTTTGAAACCAACCCCAAAACAACTAAACCATATCACTTGAAAATTTGTGCTTTGTAAATAATTTAATTTTTTTATATCAGAATTCAATAACAACAAAAAAATAATTAGAAAAAAAACAGATTTTTTTTTTTTTTTATGTCAACTCATCTTCGTCATTAAAATCTGTTTCTGTTAAAATAACGGCTATCTCATTGTCACTGCAGGGCAGCTTGCTGTACTTGGTCGACCAGCACCACATGTTATTGAAGCGAAGGTACAGCAGCCCGGTCACCAGTAAGACTATGACCAGGAAGAACGAGATGACTATTATAATGATTTTAACTTCCTTCTCCAGAGGTCTGTCATGTAGTTTCTGCTTCTTCAGGCTCTCCGCCTTCTTCACACAGATGTGGCCCTTCTTCACGTAGTCCTTGTAACACGCGATGCAGTTGTTCGGCGCAGTGGAACATGTTCTGCACATCTCGGAACACGGAAGACAAACCTCTTTAGCTGAAATAAAAAAAATCCTAAAAATCAGGACCCTGTTCTATGAAGCGATCTTAATGCTGAGATCACCTTAAGTGCATAAGGTAGTTATGGCACTGGGTCCCGTTTTATGAGAGTACTGCTAAAGCAATACATGTCCCCTACTGAATTCAAATGTTTTTCTTATCTCTTAAATTCAAGGGCCATACTTCTGTGAAAAGTGGGTAAATCACCATAAAAGTTAAACTTTTTTTTTATATCTCCTAAGTTCAAGGGCCATAATTCAGTCAAAAATTGATAAATCACCATGAAATTTAAACTTGATTTGTAACAGTACATGATAAAGCTACACACAACATTTCAGGTCAATATCTCAAGGCCTTCTGGAAAAAATGTCTGGAAAACAAATTTTCACATCTCCTAAGTTCAAGGGCCATAACTCCGTCAAAAATGGGTAAATAGCCATGAAAGTCAAACTTGATCTGTAACAGTAAAGCCATACACAAAATTTCACATCAATATCTCAAGGCTTTCTACAAAAAAAAACATCCAGAAAACCCTTATATGTGGGACAGACAGACAGATGGACAGACAGAAGGACGGAGATGAAACCTATAGTTCCCATCTGGTTGTACCAGTAGGGAACTAATAACTAATGAGCTACGAGGAATTATGAATTATCTGTCCCTCGTGAATGAATGTTGTAAACCCGAGCCTTTGGTGAGGGTTTTACAATATTCATGCACGAGGTACACATAATTTATATCTCCTCGTAATGAGCTAGTTATTCTCTTTATTGCTCAGTCACTTTTAACCGGTTTTTAATACAAAAATTCCTCTGCTATGAGTATCTACAACAAATCCATCAGCCATTACATCATATAATGTTACGCGCATTACATGACATAATGTTTACAATACAAAACAAGCATTTTGAGAGTACTACTAAAGCAATACATGACCCCTTACCAGGCCCGACAATTTTTCTTATCGCCTAAATTCATGAACCATAAGTGGGTAAATCACCACAAAACTTCAAATTGATCTGTAAAGCTATATACAAATGATAAAGCTATATACAACATTTCATCTTGATATTTCCAGGCACTGCAAAAATCCAGAATACAAATTTTCACATCTCCTAAGCTCAAGGGCCATAACTCCATCAAAAATGGGTAAATCGTCATGAAAGTAAAACTTGGTCTGTAACAGTACATGATGAAACTATACACGAAATGTCAGCTCAATATCTCAAAAGCCTTCTGCAAAAAACATCCGGAAAACATATGTGTGACAGACGGACAGACGGACGGATGGATGGATGGAGATGAAACCTATAGCTAGTCCCCTCCGGTTGGACCGGTAGGGGACTAATCATATGGCTGTCGCTACATTAAAAAATAATTATTTTTGTATGCTAAAAAAACTACTGCTTATGAAAAAAAAGTATACCATTTCATGTTTATGAAACAAATGAGTTAAAATTGTTCTTTAAATCTTGGTACATGTAGATCGTATAACATACATGTGTGTCTAATCTGACTCATGAAGGGAAGTGAGTACTGAGTAACTGAATATAGAAACACAAAATAAGAACATGAAAATTATTTCAGGATGGAGCATTGTATGAAAAGGAATGGGAATTCAAAGCCTAACAATCTAATGGACCTACTCTCATGTGAAGAATTATACACTCATGCTTAAGACACTCAATAGTACTGTTCTAACTTGTCCTACTGGTAACAACTGAAGATATGATCGCATTCAACTCATTACCATACATTTTGTATCAATAAGATGCTTATAAATGGATTTAGTTTTTGTGCCCATTGGGAAGGCAACACGACTGTTGACTGGATCCAAGTCACTGGGTTCTTCTGTTTATGATTTGGTGCTTGTAAGCCTCATCAGTTTGATCTTCTGTTTATTCCAGACTGATTCTTTTAGTTTCTTCTCACATTTTCTTATTTTCATGCAAGAACTTGATACCGATGTCTTACGTTATGTATTGCAGTGTACCGGTCATCTTTCATTTTAAACCAAAATCATGCTCCAGCTCTGTTCGATACTTGTTGTTTTTCTTCTTTTATCATAGGCATTCATGGTCATGCTATTATTAAAGGTCCTTACCTTCTTGTACCATTTTTCGGGGGTGGGACGTAGCTCAGTGGTAAAGTGCACACCTGATGCACGGTTGGTCTAGGATCAATCCCCGTCGGTGGGCCCATTGGGCTATTTCTTGTTCCAGCCAGTGCACCACAACTGGTTTATCAAAGGTGCTATCCTGTCTGTGGGATGGTGCATATAATAGATCCCTTGCTACTAATGAATAAATGTAGTGGGTTTCATTTCTATGACTGTGTCAAAATGACCAAATGTTTGACATCCAATGGCCGATGATTAATAAACCAATGTGCTCAAGTGGTGTCGTTAAACAAAACCCATTTTAACTTTATACCATTTTTCTGTTTTATTATATTTCTCTTCAGAGCCTTTCTTCATCTACTGACCAGGGCGTGACTTAGCTCAATCAGTAGTGCTCACTTCAGGTGCTTGCACCTCAGGATCTCAGGATCGAACCACCTCGGTGGATTCATTTAACTCATTGCGTTTTTTCTCATTCCAATCAGTGCACCACAACTGGACAAATACCATGGTGTTTGCTTTCCTGTCTGTGGGAAAGTGCATATATAAAAGATCCCTTTTTGCATTAGGTAAATGTAGCGGGTTTCCTCTGATGGCTACATGTCAGAATTACCAAATGTTTGACATCCAATAGCCAATGATTAATAAATTAATGTGCTCCAGTGGTGTCGTTAAACAAAACAAACTTTAACTTTAATTTTTTGACCAAAACCCTAAGATCAAAACGGATTTATCCATTCACTGTTTAAAATTATAGCTTTCTTTCCTTTCTTCGGTTTCTTGCATTAGTAATTCATTCTCGCCCTTCCCTCGAGAACAGCCTCATTTTGTAGTTTGGTAGTGACTTTGAATGTACACAGGGGTGTGACGTAGCCCAGTGGTAAGGCATTCGCTTGATGTGCGGTCAGTCTGGGATCAATCCCCGTCAGTGGGCCTATTGGGCTCTTTCTCGCTCCAGCCAGTGCACCACGACTGGTATATCAAAGGCCATGGTATGTGCTATCCTGTCTATGGGATGATGCATATAAAAGATCCTTTGCTGCTAATCGAAAAGAATAGCCCATGAAGTGGCAACAGCGGGTTTCCTCTCTCAATATCTGTGTGGTTCTTAACCATATGTCAGACACCATATAACCGTAAATAAAATATGTTGAGTGCGTCATTAAATAAAACATTTCTTGAATGTACATCTTCATGTTATTCCAGCCACAACTTTCTCGTATTTTCCTTTTGAGTTTCATTATAACTAGTGCGGAATGCAGCCCAGTGGTAAAGTGCTCGCCTGATGCGCCGTCGCTTTAGGATCGATCCACGTCGGTGGCCCCATCGGGCTATCTCTCACTCTAGCCAGTACATGATGACTGGTATACCAAAGGCTATGGTATATGATATTCTGTCTGTGGGATGGTGCGTATAAAAAAAGCCTTTGCTACTAACAGAAAAATGTAGCAGGTTTCCTCTTGTAAGACTATGTGTCAAAAATTACCAGTGACGCTGATTAATAAATCAATGTGCTCTAGTGGTGTTGTTAATCAAAACAAACTTTGAAAAGTTTTTATTCTCAGTTTACTGTATATCAAATAAGTATAGCACAGAAGCAAGAAGAACTTCAAAAAAGCTGTACACCGAGGATCTCGCACCTGTAAGAACGGATACAACACAATATTGGTCAATATTAATGTGATTCTGTAAACAAAGCCATTAATCATAGGTCACTTTATCAGCAAATTGTGATATCCATGCATTATATCAAATCTTTTGCAGCCTATTTGAAATCAGCATTCTAGAAAAACATATTTACAAGCCATAATGTATTAAATATAAACATAATGTTGGGAAAAATAATTCTTTTTGGCCGCCATTTTGAAATTTTGCCATTTACTGATATCAAACATCAAGATTGGTAAAAAAAATCCATCAGATTTGGATTCTACAGACAAAATGGCCATAGAAACAACTCTGCTCCAAAAAACACTGTTACAGTTCGCTCAACACTAACCCAAGCACCTCAGGCGACTATGCTAGATATTATCGTTAACAGCAAGAAATGCTAGGACACAACAATGACCAACATACAGGTATCTGAAATTCAAAAACTACCTAACATGTGATGTACATCACCATGGAACTGCCCAAGTACTAAACGAGCAAAACAAAAAGGTATCTGGAATTCATAAACTGCCATAAAAAGTTATAGTTTATTTTGTTTAACAAAACTACTCGAGCACACTGATTTATTCATCATTGGCTACTGGATGTCAAATATTTGGTGATTATGACATACATGTATAGCCTTAGAGAAACCTGGTATATTTTTCCATTAGTAACAATGGATCTTATACATGTATATGCACCATCCCACAGACAGGACATCACATACCACTGCCTTTGATGTAGGGCACTGGTTGAGACAGTCAAAAACACACAATCAGACAATGGGTCCTCTGAGAGGATTTGATCCTGTGACCAAAGCCCCTCAGGTGAGGGCTCTACCAACAGAGCCAAATATCACCCCAAAATACGGCCTTAAAACGTACAGTCAGTCACCATGGAATTGTCCTCCAAGTACTAATTGAGCAAAAGGAAAAGGTAGTTCAAGTTTAAAAACTGCCTGAAGATGTAACGTCACCGTGGAATTGCCCAACTACTATACGAGCAAAAAGAAGTTTCTGACTTACTTTGAAATGTTCCCTCTATGCAGGCCTCCACACACCGGCCTTGCTGCTGGACGAACAGCTTGTTGACTGGACACTGGAGACAGTTGGTCGACGTTGGTCCCTTGCACTGCTTACAGGTGGCGTCACACGGCTGGCAGTTGTCACCAGCATTGTAGAACGAGTCGGGGCAGTGATCAACACACACACTGGTCGAACAGAAATAAAACAACACATTATGTCTGAGCTAACAAGAGTTCTCATAATTCAGGTGCAGAAATCCCACAAAACTTAACATGAGTCCACTGTTAGAGAATATGCATAAAGAATAACTGCCTTAACCCGTACATGGCATAAACCCTTAAGTAGCATGATGTGTATTACACGTATGATCAATTTAATTGTGCTGTGGATGTGATGCTGCCCGCTGTGCTGCTATAAATTTGAAGTCACATAAAGGCTCAGACCATGACGTTATTCCAAAAGGTTAAGATAACGGCTTTATCCTACAAGGTTAAAATGGATAATTCTGTGAGGCTCTGCCAAGTGGTACCTGTCATTTGACTTGACGAGGATAAAGCCGATGTCTTAAGTAAATGACTATTTTATACCCTGCAATCCATCAAGAATGGTTGGAAATTTTTCTTTTTTTCCCACTTATTATTCACGTTACAGAATATGCAAAACAATACATAAAGAATAACTGCCTTAACGTTTATGTGGATTGACTGTGTACAGTGTGCCATCAATTTACTTAATAGGTGTAAGACCATTACACCTTCTTCTCTCTCATTAACCACTAACAATTAACCTACGTCCTAGACAGACAACCCACATAACCGAGGTGTGTGCCCAGGACAGCGTGCTTGAACCTCAATTGGATATAAGCATGAAAATAAGTTGAAATGAAATGAAAATAATTATGCTGTTTGCATTACTACATCATACAAGATGCACATTATCATTCTTTATAAAAGGCTAGCTACATTTTACCACACCAAAAGTAATGTTTATATTCTAATTCATAAACAAATATATATACATTTTGTATCTTTATCAACACACAAAAAGTAACATGACTGAATTTATTTAGACAAAACTAAAGGACACAAACTGGCCATGTTATGTAGTAGAATTTTGTCACTGAATTCAAGGCTGGTACTGACTCCACCAAGAGTGGTTGCACCATTAGTTTCAGTGAGGCGGTGTTAGGTACAATTTCCAGGTGTCCGTAATCCAGATGCATATATGTATACAAACATGTACATTACAGCTGTAACAATACGGGGAGGTCACGATACAATATGTATCCCGATACTTGGGTAAAAATATGATATGTATCGCAATACTTAACTTTTCATATTAATCATCGATAATTAAACTGTTTTGTTCAAGTTTATAAAACATAATAACCTAATGCTTGAGAATTCCAGCAACTGAATGTTGAAATTACCTTTTCATTGCTCTACTGTGCATATTCATACATGTAAGTTCGTAAAATTCTGCTTAACCTTTTTACCAAAAATTATTAAAAGATGAATGTACTGTATTGTATCACAATACAGCTGTCCTAAATCGATGTATCGTATCGTGGCCCTCGTATCGCGAGACGATACTGTATCGCGAGACGATACTGTATCGCGAGACAATACTGTATCGCCGTATCGTTACAGCTCTAATGTATGTGTAGTCTATAATGTATAGAGTGATCGGATACACAGTTACAAGTTAAAGTTTATTTTGTTTAACGACACAACTGTCAAACAGTTGGTAACTTTGACATATAGTCTTAGAGGAAAACTGATACATTTTTCCACTGGTAGCAAGACATCTTTTATAAATTATATACACCATCCCACATAAAGTATAGCACATACCACGGCCTTTGATATACCAGTGATGGTGCACTGGCTGGAACAAGAAATAGCCCAATGGGTCCACTGACAGGGACTGATCCTAGACCGACCACGCATCAGGTGCGCTTTATCACTGGGATACATCCCACTCCTGAATCCACAGATGCATATACTAGTGTACTGAGACGCATAATTAGAATCTGTTCAACTCATTAGAAAGTGATTGTTACAGATTAACTGCATTAGCCTATTACCTCGGATCAAGTTATATCAAAATAGATCAACATAAAGAATACTTGGGGCATGGTCATGTTTGGCAGTCCCGTAGCAAAAGGGAAGTAACTGTTGCTTCACCATTCATCCAATCATCATGCACATGTTTATGATATGAAAAAAGAAATGTTCCATCTGCCTCTGTATGACATGTTTGTGACATATTATATTATTGGGGAAAATAAAAAGACCAAAACAAAAACCCACATCCAAAGGACACAGTGACTACGGAAATTAATTTATTATTTTATCTCCTTCGATGCTGTCTCCCGACTGAATACAGTGATTCCAGTGGTCCTGGTAATTGTTATAACATTCACAGTACAGATTGTCATGAAAGACTGAGTCAAGATTTACATAGAATTGTTCTGAAAGACTGAGTCAAGATTACAAAATGTCTTTACACCTGTTCACATTCATCAGGCATGTGATACCCTTTCAAAAATAAAATATCGAAATTATCTTCTAAAAGCTGAAAATTATACCCACAGGTCAAACGAAGGTAATTTTTTTAGCATTTCAGATCAATACTAATATGTGAAAATCAGTTTACACAAAAAAAGCTGATCAGATAAAAAGCTGGAAAATCACAATCTGTATTCACTTCTCTACTAGATCAAGAGATTGTGAAGGGCCTTTTTACCAAGGATGTGGCACAGGCAACTGTTGCCATCAACATGCTATTTCAATACCTCAACACAGTAATTCACAATATTGTAAAGAATCTTCTCCAACTATACCCGCTATTCAAAAATCCCTACACAGTACTTCTACAGTTAGTTTCGATGTGGTATACAGGGCTCGAAATGCAGTGTTAGTACATGCACCGGTGCATGCTGATTTTTGCGTGTGCATGTAACTTTTAAAACTGGGTGCACGCGGTGCATGCTAATATTTTTCAAGTACTGTGTATTGCGTATACTAGTATCCTGTTGTCTACCACATTCAGACTCAAGTTGTTGAATTTTGCGTATGCATTTCATAATCTGTTCGCCACATGAAAACGATAACTTTTATCTTATGGGCGCATCCATTTTGTATCCCATAATCCTACTTACAACAATGGCGCCCTTCGATCATTTCCGTGAAATATATTTGCGAAAATTGCCGGCAATATCTCGGTTATATCCGTGAACGGTATTAGGGCAGGTGGTCGAGACCGACTTTGGGGTATCCACGCGCGTAACACAGTTGTTGTCGTCACTGACAAATTGAACTCCGCCAGATCTGTGATCAATACAAAGTACCGTAACTGCCTTGAACATTTTCGACCTCAGATATGGGCACTTGATCAGATGATTGCGAACGTGCAGGTGCGTTACTCGCGTAGTTGACTCAAAGTCAGCCAGTGATTATTTCAATCACAACTTCTCATCGAATTCCGTAGGCTAATTTATATTATACCAACAGATCTTATCGAGTTAAAAAAGTTGATAACTTGCTTAATACAAAACACAAATATTCGTACGTTTTTGTAATAGGCCTGTAAGGCGTTTACGTTGGGTGAAATTTTCAAATTTGATCAAGAATCAGTAATAAACACAGTTGTATAACGTTCCGGTACTGTTAATAAATAAATATAGGTATTGCCGAATAATTCTGATTTACCTTATTTTTGGTGCATGCAGAATTGTAATGGTGCATGCAACTTTTTTTTCAGCATGCACCTGGTGCATGTAGATTTTTTGTTTCATTTCTAGCCCTGGTATATGTTTTTCACACCTTTCGGTGTGGTATATTTTTTATCAGACCTCATACACATGTGTAACTATGACCCCTAGCATTAATAGTTTTTGAAAAACTTGAGCTAACAGCAGAAAAACAAAACAACCCTTCACCCCCCAAAAAACCCAACCCCAACATTTAAAACAGAATCTATAGTCTCCTATAAAGATGTTTTTTGTAAATATTTCAGTTTGGTTTGAAGTAACATAAAAGTAAAAGTCTTTTGGAAATAACAAAAAAATACAATTTTTTGTGTGCAATTTTTACAAAAATCGACTCAATAATAAATAACTTGGAGTAAATTCCATAGTATGAAAAAAGGCATTCCCTGTGGGAAGGAATATAAGCAGTCATTGATGGATCATCAGACACATACTTATGTCGAATTTGCAAATATATTTCATAAGAAAGTCACATGTGAGCTATTTTGAAGAATTAACAAATTCACAAATCTCAAATTTCATCACATGGGGTAAAGGTTTTAAAAAAATCTATTCACTCACCCAAAAGCATTTCTGTAGTGTTTACATGCGATGCACTGTTCGGGTTTGGGACCTGTACACCCACCAACACACTCTGGGTGACAGTTCTGAAAAAACAGTACATCAAATTAAAAAAAACCCCAGATAATAAAGGAAATCTTTTATTTAATGACGCACTCAACACATTTTATTTACAGTTATTATGTGGTGTCAGACATATGGTTAAGGACCAAACAGATATTGAGAGAGGAAACCTGCTGTCGCCACTTCATGGGCTTCTCTTTTCGATTAGCAGCATGGGATCTTTTATATGCACCATATCACAGACAGGATAGTACATACCATGGCCCTTGTTACACCAGTTGTGGAGCACTGGCTGGAATGAGAAATAGCCCAATGGGCCCACTGATGGGAATCGATCCTAGATCGATCACGCATCAGGCGAGCACTGTACCATTGTACCACCCCAGATAATAAAATAAGTCACTGACAAAATAAATTTGTATTTAATACAGATTAATTATAATTGCAATAATATATCACAATCCAATTTAATTAAATACAATGAATTCATTGATTGTAATGTCTAGATAATACTTTTAATTATAAATCATTGAGAGTAGTCTCCCCTTTAATATTCTGTAAATTTCAGACACCAAAGTCAACAAAACAATTTTGCAGAAAATATTTTTTTTTTTTTTTTTTTTTAAACAAGATGCAACCGTAACTTTCAAAAGTTTTAGGAGGGGTTGCCATGCCAACAATTATGACCAAGAATTAATTTTGTTTACGAAAGTCCACCACCTAAAGAATAAGTTATTATTGGGGATGATGACATTTCTCCATCTTCAACTGTAATATATTGCAAAAGTTGACTGTAGGAAATGTAATCCATATTTATTACCCATATGGTTAAAAATACCTGGAAACATATCAAAGAGTCACATCCCACTAGAACGTCGATGCCATACCACTAGCGCACTACAACTCTTACAGGAAACGTTAATCAAACAAGTTCAATAATATAAATTAAGATTGACTGTGGGTAATAAATAGGATATTAAACTCCCTACCATTTCATATCATATTTATGTCCCTCGTGAAATGATTTTCATTGTCACTCACTAAAGCTTGCAACAATTGAAAATTATTTAAATCGGGACATAAACACAATAAAAAATGGAAGCTCGTTTAATATCCTATAAATCTCACCGTTTTTTCTTAGTAAAGACAAGACAAAATACAACAACAGAAAAAACTTCCTGCACTCCCCAAAACATAAAATAATAATTGTGATGCTTCCTCCACCATCATTCCATGCACCCACCCTACATTTGTTTCTGGAACAGCCCTAAACAAAGAGATGACAACATGACCTCACCTGTCTGGTAGGTTGCGTGCTGGATCCTGAAGAAATGTTGGAAGTGATGTGCATCGACGGAGGTGGCACAGACTGTGGAGCCGTAGTCACCAAATTAATCGGTTTCTCAGCTGTCCCATATATTATCAGAGACCACGTGATCAACTTGCCTACAAAAAGTTAAAACATTAAAATCAACTGGTGAAAAATGTAGTCTTGGGGATTAATGAGTAAAATGTAACAAACTCATATTCGTAAGAGTTAAAACGAGATAAAAAATTTTTTGACTTTTTATCTTTCTGTTTTTTTAAAATACATTTTTTGTTTTAGGATAACGTATAAATTTTAGAATAAATAAAAATTGTAATGTAGTATCTAAAGATGTTTTAAAATAATCTGTTGTTTATTTATAATTTTTCTGACATTAAAAAAAAAAAATTAATGAAGGAATCTTCTGATTAAAACACAAATAATTATGTTAACTTTGCATTTTGTTATATCTTATATCACAATGTCATATGTACCTACATGAAGACAGTTGTCAAAGGGGATTTAACTTGTCCACTGGTTGGAAGTAATCTGTTATATTGAAAATATATATGTATTTTATTTCAACTAACTGGGGCTAGTTCTGGGTGATCAGAAAGTTTCGGCAAATTATCTAAAAAATGCGAAACCTAGATCTATTTTCCAACAAAATATAAATTATAACACAATATGTTTTTGCCAAATTAAAATAAAATTCGCCAATTCTGGTCAGAATTTGCAACTGGTGAATTTGGAGAGTGGCAGAGCTAGCCCTGACTAATGCATCTTTGGTTGGAGAAGGGATTTTATTTCAAATTAAAAAAACTTGTGGGTTTTGCAGTTACACCATGTATGAATGGCATAGCGTGTTAGCGCAAAGCCGTTCATACATAAGTGTGTAAAACGGTTTTGGTGTTTATCATCGCATGAACGTCAAAATATAACGTTATAATTATAATTCCAAATGCATTAATATTGCCATTATACAATACTATATTAAAAACCCCAATCAAACTCTATTCCACAATGATTTACAACTGTATCAATTCATTATTATGATTTACATAAGGTTTTATAAATTTTAATTAAAGTTGAAAGGTGAATGTGAACACTGACTTGAAAGGGATAAAGTGGTATCAATGTTACTGAGTGTTTGGATTTCAGAGGAAGTTTGTGATTGTGTGATATTATTCTCGGAAAGGACAGGTCACGTAATTGTGCACGAATGTGTTTTCACGTGTGTAAGTTGTCGATTTGGTGTTTTTGTCAAATGTGACAGAGCTGCGCTCATGTCTCTCTTTTGATTTGTTGAGCATTCTCTGCTATAACTTCTAATAGAAGCTTCGTTTTTGTGGCCTGTCATATACATTATATATCTCAGTTCAAAACCGGAATCGTTTAAAGCCTGAATTGTCACTGTCACTCGGTGTAGACGATATTGGGATAAAAATAGAAACTATGGAATTTACAGTAATAACATTCTGTTTTCAGTTTTCGCGTTCATGGAAGAATGAACATTGGTTTTTAAGATTACGTGAATACATTTTAACCAATCCAAACGCCCATTACAAAACAGAAATTATAAAATGGAATTATATAGTGTTGAACATACAGGACCACATAGATCGCTGACACCACCGACTATGAGTTTCTCTTTTTGATTGGCAGCAAGGGGACTGGATAGTACACACCAGGGCCTTTGTTACTTGCTGGATGGATGTATTGTAAATCAGGGAAATATTGCATTGTTCACTGTGAATGTGTGAATCTTAAGTCGCAAAATTTTATAAGCACACATTATTTTCCCGGTTAGGGTGTGCTTACGGTGATGTCTTGATTTTCGTAAAAGTGCTTATTCGTGGACAAAATATGTGACAATAGTTTTCCAGTTTACAGTTTTCAAATGTAATAGAATGCTCTATTTTGTTTCGGAGAAAATGTGCACAGAATATTCCTGAACATTTAATGTGGAATGGAAGGTGGACTGAACAGCTTCTATGTGGGAAAACAGTGGGAGGTGAACTACACAGCTTCTACATGTATGTAGGGAAACAGTGGGAGGTGGACTGCACAGCTTCTACCTTGTGTATGTGGGAAACAGTCTCTTTCAGCTTGTTCTCTAAACACTTACAATATATCAACTCGGAACCAGAATCCTATTATACAGGTGCGATATGCCAATGAATTATATTTTACTAAAACAATATATAAAATGCAGCAAGAACAATGACATGACATGATAAACAGCAGATGTTTATAGCAACATTCTTCGGGGGTGGGGGGATGGGGGAGGGGGGGGTTTCTGGCTGCAGTGGAACAAATTGTCAATGTATTGAATCCTGGGTCAACTTACAGCTTTAATTTAATGAGCAAACCAAATTAGGGTAGGTTTATTTTTCCTCCTTGGTTTCATTAATTTTGTTATGGACATCTTAAATTAAAATGTTATATAGAGTGCACAACACAAGAAGAAAACATGTGAATTAGAAGGTCATAGGTCAAACAGTCAAGCAGGTATGTGCAAACAGTAGGTGCAAAAGGGTGTATCATATATTACACAGAGGTAGAATAAAGAGGTATGCATACACATGCTGCTTGTATCACTACACGATTATCAGAAATAATATATTTAATGATTTGTTTTTTGTAGACTAAATACAACAAAAAAACATCAGTTTATGGAAGAAAAAAAAGAAAGATTCTGATGTAGTTTTGTAGAAACTGTATGTGTGGAAAACAAAACTGTTTTGAAAATAAAACAGAAAGGTACAACTTACATACCAATTTCTGGAAAGGTTTCAAATTTCGTCAACCAAAAAATAAAATAATAATAATAATAATAATAATTTGCAAGGCAAGAAAATTCAAAATATGACAGAACCAACAGTTTTGATTATGTGATTTTTCAACCAGATAAACTTACTGTTGAGTTTAGTAAATTAAAATTTTAAAATCTGTAGAATTTGAGAATTAAACAAAGTTGTGTTTGTATGAAAGTTACTCAGTACGATTCTTATTTTCTTACACATTCTGTAATTACAGGTCTTGTATTGTTTTGTTTAACGACACCACTAGAGCACATTGATTAAATAATCATCGGCTATTGGATGTCAAACATTTGGTAATTCTGGCGCGTAGTATCGGAGAAAACCCACTACATTTTTCCTAATGCAGCAAGAGATCTTTTATCCTGCAGCAACTGTTTCTATTGACAGAATATGATGACAGATAAAGCAGTCATATCCTACTAGCAGCATGATATGACTATTGACTTCACTTATGTGATGTCACACGCATAGCTACATTACAAAATCGCTCATTTGACCTCTAGGTCATCGTACAATGTGGCTGACATAACAGAAATAATAGCTTTTCCCCTTAATTTTTATGGCCTGCAGGATAAAGATAATAACTATTTAATGATGTCGGATATCTGCTTTATCCTGTTCAGGCCGAATGAGAATTCCACATTCTTACCATCACAGGATAAAGCAGATATCCGATATCATTAACTAGTTATTCTCTATTTATATACACTTTCCCATAGACAGGAAAGCACATACCACAGCCTTTGACCAGTTGTGGTGCACTGACTGGAACGTGAAAAACTACGTGTGTTGTTTTTATAGGATGTTAAACATATGGTGATGGCAATACAATGTACTTGGACTAGTCTGAATATTTTGTAAACTAAAATATTATTAAATTCATGCAGGTGTTGCATGCTAAAAATTCAAACACATGACATTGTAATAAGAATTAAAACAGATTTACTTGAAGTGTTATAACTGTGAAAAAAACAAAAAAGAAGATATAAAGAAGACAAAAAACAAAAAAAACAAAAACACAGAAATGTTATAACAATTATAAAATTAGTGTTACAACTGACAAAAAAAATTGATAAAGTGTTAAAATTAAAAGCGTTACAATGCTACAAAAAATAACTGTTACAACTGTTACAAATTAAAGCATTACTTTAACAATGTTACCAAAATAAAGAGTTGAAAAATATAAATTTTGTCTTAAATGTTATGAAAACAAAACTGTTACAACTGCTACAAACACAAGAGGTTTAAATGTTATAAAAATAGAAGTGATACAATATAAGTGCTACATATGTTACAACAATAGAAAGTACTAAATCTTCAGTGGTTTTTAAACATCTCCCCCCACCCCACCCCCCACCCCCACTCCCAAATGCTATTATTAATCTCTGGCCCATTCTTTAACACTTTTCTTTAATATGTTTTAAACTCTTCACGTCAATAATGACTTGTTTAAAAAACACTGAATAAAACAATAAGTGCAGTGCTGGGATCTCCCCTGTGGATTTCAATGTACATTTTCAACTTTGTACTCATATTTGAGAAACATTATTATCTCCTATAAATTCTTATCCCTACATAAAGAATCTTTGCCACTTCTCTTCACTTTTAAGAAACAAATAATTTAAATTAATTTACATAACTCATTAGGAATCTAAACATCTACCATCTTTTCTCCCTAGATATGTTTAATATATTATTTGTCAATCCCCAACCCACACACAAATTTTTTTTTGCTAAACATCGAAATAAAATATTTGCTAAACCCCAGTCCCCCCCCCCCCCCCCCAAAAAAAAAAATCAACCCAGTTTAAACTTAAATCATCAGGAGATGGCCAACTCTCATTTTTAGCTAACAAATTTTGCTGGAACTGATTTACCTGGTGTTAAAACTACTGATACAGATTATTTTGCTGCTGTTTTCACCAATTAACATATACTTATTACTAAAACATATTGCTTAAATTATCTATTATGGCAAATCCTGGTGTTTCAAGTACATCAAAATAATTTGTTTGTAAAACGGAATTCAGCAACTTCCAAATCCTATCTAAGATTGAAAAATAATACTGTAGTTATCTCCCCTGACTACATTACACTTAATTTGAAACCCCCCCCCCAACCCCACAGAGGAAATCCCATGTGCAAACTAAAGCAGAAAGACGTACCAAACAAAGAGGTGGCCGGTGGGTAGAAAGGAGCACCAGTGCGGGGGTTAACGAAACCCCAGGGTGTCATACCTGCAGAGCTTCCCATAAAGCGTTTACCATCCTCAATATCGAGGATCCAGGTCCCCTCGGGACGCTCCCCCCAGAAGTGGACCGACAAGAAATGCCAGTTCGTGAAAGCGCCTGCATTCATATCATTTGGTCTTCGTGGGAGAATCTTCGATCTTGTGCCCATCGGGGAGGTGAGGTAAAGGACTACGTCGCCACGGCGATGATAGCTCAGAGTTATCTGTGCCTGGACGTGCTCAATGTAGTTCACCTTCCGGTCCCCACTGCAGCCATCGGTTTTTATAAATGTTGTATACTTGGTCCCATCCAGGTTACTGAAATATTTTTTTTAAATATAAAAATACATAACTGTGTCGGGTTTTTTTGGATTCACACAAATATTTATTGATTGAAATTTATGAAGTGAAATGAAATTGAGGGAAAAAGGGAATTAATGATGTTGTTTAAGACATGACTATTACATATTAACAATGGTATTTGCGTCTTGACAGTGAGAGAGAACTGGGGTAAAGTTCAGCCGGCCATATTTTGCAAAAAGCTCGGACACTGGTTTTTACACTACCCATTAAACCATGGTACATCAAAGCCTTTACAGCTGTTGTATGTTTGAGCTATGAAAATGTGGACATACATGTAAAAAAAAAAAAAAAAAAAAAAATTTACTTTGCAAAGTACTAGTGTAGAAAATCACTGTAAGCCAAAAAACCTCTTAAATTTGCTGCCTTCAACATTGGTTCTTCCCTTACTAAATTTTGTTTCAGTACAACTCAATATGCAAACAAGTTAAATAAATATGCAAACTAGAAATGTTTTTTTAATTGTTTTCTTTTGTTTAATTACTTAAGTACTTACACATTGTTCACAGCGGATCGAATTTCACATAAATGTTGTGCAGGAACATTAGTCCATTGCAGAGCCAAGTCCACCATTTTACTAGCATCCATCAGTCCATAACCGTATCGCAGACTTACTGTGAAATAAATAAACAGGTGGTAGTACGTTATTAACATGAATTATCTCCCTTGCATTGGTGATTTTGTCGGTTTGAGGATGAAATTTGGAGAGAAAAAAAAATCTAATTTTCATTATTATTCATACTTACCTAGTGCTAGCACAACAAAATGCTATACAACCTGAGTCATTTCCTCCACTGCAGAACTGTCTTCCCTTACCTGATGTACATCCATATCCATGCATGGCACACCATAAATCTCAGCCTATAACTTGACTCACTTATAAAAAAACCCACCAATTAATTTTGTGATTTTGTGCAGAAATATTCAATACAATTACAGCTGAAATATATTTTTTTATAAGTATAATTACTGAAAAAAGGTAAAAAACAATATTTAAAAATGAGTAAATAAATGAGTGTATCTCTGCTGCTGCCAATACCTTTCCTTCCCAAACCATTGATGACCCACTCTCCGTCAGTCATAGGATTTGGGTTAGCGGCCAGCATTGTGATGTACTGCACGTCACGCCACGTCAGCTGAGGGCTGAAAACACAGGTATATTATCATAAGTCAATAATTTATACATCATGAATAAAAAATAAAAAAACGGAGGAAAAAAACACCCACGATAGGATGGAGAAAGAATGCAGAGATGCGTGGGTAAGGGACTGAGGGGCAGCAATTTTTCCAAAGCATAAAAAGTGTAAAAATCCATACCATCAACTTTTCAGAAAGTTTGTAATTTATATCCTCTAAAACTATTTTCAGAAAGGTTAAAAAGTAGTTTAAATGTACCTGTGAATTTTCCAATAGCAGAAAAGCACATCTAAGCATTTGAGGAATTAAAACATTCTCTTTCTCGCTCTCTGTCTCTCCCTTTTTCTCTCTCCATCTCTCTTTGTTTATCTGTCACACTCCCTCTATCTTTCTCTCCATCCCCCTCTCTCTCTCTTAAAAGTCTATACCGTCGAAAACAATCCTGATGTAAAACCCTGATGGGGGCTGGATATTTTGAGGGATGAGAAACTGGGGAGATGTGGACCATGATTAGGTAGCAACAGTAATGGACGGAGAGAATGAAAGAATAGAAGAGGGGTGGAGTGGCGCAGAACAATAAGTTACTACTTGATGTAAAATGCGAGATGTGTTATCTTTACTTGGCTTCCAACATGAGAGCGACAAGTCCAGCTGCAAGAGGGGCCGAGGCTGAGGTCCCGGTGTGAGAGCTCGTACATCGGTTGTGCAAGTCAACAGTTGTCTGAAATCACAAAACATTAAACATTTAACTTCTCCTTTAGGTGTAACAATAGAGCGACACATCCAGCTGCAAGAGGGGCCGAGAATGAGGTCCCGGTGTGAGAGCTCGTACATCGGTTGTGCAAGCCAACGGTTGTCTGAAATCACAAAACATTAAACATTTAACACTCTGTTAGGTTAAAGTTTAAAATAATAGTAATAAAATAAAATAACACCACTAGAGCACATTAAGTAATCATTGGCTATTGGATGTCAAACACCGGGTAATATTTTGACAAGTAGTCTTCAGAGGAAACCCGCTACATTTTTCCATTAACAGAAAGGGATCTTTTATATTCACTTTCCCACAGACAGAACAGCACATACCACAGCCTTTGATCTCTTTTAGGTGAAATAATATAGAGGGCTTGTACACTGGTTGTGTTTGTCAATGATTGTCTTTAAAATAAACAATTAGTATGGATTGCATAACATATTCTGAAAAGTGAAAAAATCTAGCAATCCATATGAATGCTGGACAATTATCTTGAATAGTTTTGGAGATGTGCTCTGGAAATAATAAATCTTATATCTCTGAATATTTGTTTCTATGGTAACCGACAAACTATGGAAAATGAAAAATCATTCATACTAAAAAGCACCACCATACCACTAGAGTAATATGGGTACAACATTTTGTGAAATTATCTGGAAATGTTTTGGAGTGGTACTTCGAAAATATTATTGAACAGAACGACAGACAGACTGATAGGTTTTAATATCCCCTGCAAATTGCATTGCGAAAGAAAATAAAAACCAAACCCAACAAATGGAGACTAACAAGCCCCATCGTGTAGGTGGTGGCGAGTATTGAACTGCACTACTCCAGGTACAATTGCTTGGTGCCATGTACAGACGATAATAAAAACCAAACCCAACAACTGTATGTCTAACAAGCAACTTACGATCTGTCTCTCATTGTAGGCCCCACTGCTGTAGGTGGTGGCGAGGGTTGAACTGCACTCCTCCAGGTACCAGGGCTTGATGCCATGTACAGAGGATAATAAAAACCAAACCCAATGACTTACAATCTGTCTCTTGTTGTAGGCCCCACTGCTGTAGGTAGTGGTGAGGGTTGAACTGCACTACTCCAGGTACCAGGGCTTGGTGCCATGTACAGACGATAATAAAAACCAAACCCAACAACTGTATGTCTAACAAGCCACTTACGATCTGTCTCTCGTTATAGGCCCCACTGCTGTAGGTGGTGGCGAGGGTTGAACTGCACTCCTCCAGGTACCAGGGCTTGGTGCCATGTTCCGACGTGCTGCTGATTGACAGGGTGTAGATGCTGTCCGTGTAACCGTCGCAATTACACGAGTCTTTAGCGGCGCCACCATTGCCAGATGCCCACACAAAGATGGAGCCTTTTCCACCTCGGCCCTACAAACACAACAGACAGTGAGTTAATGATTAATAACATACAAAAAATTAATGCTGCACATACACCACCTTTTGTATACATTTCAATGCAAAGTCTACAATGTATGTAGCAATACATTCTGAGGGAAATACAACATATGGCCATATGATTTGCATAGTTTAGGACCAACAGTTAATTAAAAAAAATGTACGAGTTATCTACCCATGAATTATCCACTCTTAAGGCAGAGCACAACGTGATTTTGCCGTTATATAAGTGGCAGCATTCTATATGCAATCGTTATTATTTGGTAAAAAAAACAAAACAAGTAACTTCACATCACTGGAGTATTAGGTTAAAGCCGCACACCCTAGTTCCATCCAGCTAAAATAAATTATAATTTGGTTAATCTACAAACCTGTAACACACTTAGATCACGTTTTTATCAAATGGAGTGAAAAAGCAGGTTTTATATCGATAAATACCATGGGAATCCCCATGTCCCAATTGCTTGAAATAATTTTGAAAGTTTGTATTCTGATGTCACCGGTAGATGTCGCTCGAAGCACAACAATGCCTACGTCACGACAAATTTCACAGACTTGGGGTGCGTTCTTTTCACCTCTCCTGGACATGTTCCAACTGTTCTGTCCTGGTTGTATCCCCTCTCCAGATATCGTAGGACTTCACAAAATCCTTCACATACATACATGTTGTACATGTACTAATAATACACTGCTATTCATTCATAATCATTTTTATGCTACTGTTACTTTATGTGTATCTTAGGTTTCAACAAAACATCACTGATCAAACTTTACCATGTGTTCTTTTCATTTAATTAAATATTCTGACGTTACCGACATGTGTAAAACCATTCTTCACTTATATATTGATGCATGCTCCTATCTTTTTAACCATTCATTTAATTACCTTTCTGAATCCACTAAAAATACAAAAAAAAGTAGTATTTACTTTCTGAATTCCCTCCTTAAAAATAGAGAAACAGTATTTACTTTCTGAATCCCCTCAAGGAAAGCTTTCTTGGCAAGCTTGCCAGGCCCATCGACCACCCGACCGTCATCGTCCGGTCCCCAGCTTGCCGAGTAGATGTCGATGTGAGACCGGTTAAAACTGAGCGAGTTCGCTTCCACCGCATCATACACCTCACCATCCAGCATCTTCACACCTACAGTCAGAGATAAACAACAATAACCTCAAACATAATCAAATCTAATTTAAAATCAGGTCCGTCATACATTTTTATAACTACAGTCAGTGATAAACATGATAAACAATGAGAACATCACACATAATCTCTTATCTAATTTAAAATCAGGTCCATCCAGCATCTTCACAACTACAGTCAACAGTAGTCAGTGATAAACATGACAACAAACTAAGCCCAGTTTTACATGTACACATATATCTATGACTGAACCACAATTCATATAACTGCAAACCGTACAAGTAATATAGCATGAAATTTACATGCTTCATTTCACTCCGTAATAATGTAATTTTCTGCGTGAAATAAGGAAGGAAATGTTTTATTTAACAATGCACTCAACACATTTTATTTACAGTTACATGGCATCGGACGTATGGTTAAGGACTACATAGATATTGAGAGAGGAAACCTGCTGTCACCACTTTATGGGCTATTCTTTTCAATTAACAGCAAGGGATCTTTTATATGCACCATCCCACAGACAGAACAGTACATACCATGGCCTTTGTTACACCAGTTGTGGAGCACTGGCTGGAACGAGAAATAGCCCAATGGGCCCACTGGCAGGAATCGATCCTAGATTGATCACGCATCAGGTAAGCGCTGTACCACTGTGATAGGTCCCGCCCCCGGAGTGAAATAAATGACAATAACATGTAAACATACTATAGTCCGTCCCACAGGGAACGCCTTTTTTCATACTATGGAATTTACTACAAGTTATTTATTTCTGAGTCCATTGTTTTGTAGCTTGCACACAAAAATTGTATTTGTTTTGTTATTTATTTCACACTTTTAGTTTTCTTCTTATGCTCAACCAAACTGAAATTATTATCAAAAAAACACTTTTGTAGAAGATGGGATGAACTATAGGTTTAACTTCTAGTCTTAAAATTCATAATATATACATAAGTTTTGTTAATATGTTATCTTCATGACAATACAAAACTTTATTTGTATACACTGTATTGAAACCAAAGATATAAAGAGTATGAAATTAAAACTCTTGTCTGAAGTAAATAAATTACATCTAGTTTATATCTAATGATAATATACTTTAGGTTAGTGACCAAAAATACAGAAATATATATATCATCATATCTTGAAAATCTATGATGCAGAATAAAATCACTAACACAGCTGTAGACAAATTAGATTTTTAAAGTATTAATTCAGGATTTTACAAATCCACTAGCCCTTAGTCATGGCTTAGGCTAGTAAATGTTTGTTCTGGGCTAGTGGAAACTATCACTGTAATACACAGAGTGCTAGTCGAAGCTTCTGTGAGGGCCAGCGACTTTCTCAAACATTTGTCAAGCACTGATTAAGTTAATAGTTGTGTTGTTATCGTTTATCAGTAAACTTGCCTCCGATCCTTGCTTTGAAGGCGACGCCCACGCCACACTTGGTGTTGTTCATCGCGGCGGCCACTTCACCCGCACACCGCGTGCCGTGTCTGGAACAAAAAAAACACAGATTACATCACTAAAACAAGCCCAGTCATGGTACAATGGGTGGAACGAGAAACAGCCCAATGGGCACACCGACGGGAATCGATCCTAAACCGACTGTGCATCAAGTGAGCACTTTAACACTGGGCTATTTCCTGCTCCTTGTCTGGAATAAGAAACACACAGATTACATCATTAAAACAGGGCTTCACAAATCAAAATTTACATATCCTGACATGGGGTTAATCCAGAAATTTTTTGCATAACATGCTGTACTTTGTTTTGTGTTATAATTACAAACTTTCCGCTTTTATACGATTTCCTCAATTCGGATTGGACAATGTGGAAGAAAAACTGAATGTTATCCTTTGATAAACCTCTGAAAATGACGTCATTACACCAGCTGGGACGTCATTAGGTAAAACAGGTTATGGAAAGGATGTTAGAAGCCGATTTATGTGTATTTTAACTAAATATGGTGTGCTTAGGCATTTGTTCATACATTTCAGAAGGTGGGGGGCTAAACTGTGTCTAGTGAAATTTATAAGTGGTTGAAACATGCTTCCCTGGAAAAGTATTGAAAAAAAGAGAAAATCTGCTTGATTAAGGGGAGGGTTCGACTGCCATAACCCACCCTCTGCACAAGCTCCTGTCTTTGTAATTACATAAAATCTGTCTGTTATTTTTTTAAATGAATTTATCGATGTACGACTGTCAGAAACTGCATAAAATTGTGTAGCGTAGTGAAGGATTTTAAAATAAATACCTAAGAAAATGACATCATTACATCAAATGGGACGTCATTACGTAAAGCAGATCATGGGAAGAATGTTAGATTTATGAATTATGTGTAGTTTTAACAAATAAGTTGTGCTGTTTGTAATTATAAGAATTGTTTGTAATATTTTTGTATGTATAACAGTCACAAATTTAATATAAAATCACTTCGCTACGCTACACGATTTTATACAATTTTTGACTGTTATATACGATAAATTCTCAAAAAATAACAAACAATTCTTATATAACTTTTTTTTTATAAATTATTATTTAAAAACCAACATAAAAGACATACTGCTAGAACTGAGCATGCAATAAATTTTACCATACATGTATAGTTATGGAAAGATAGAGCAAAACAAAACCTTTATCATGCCTACTTTGAGAATGCAGTATGCAGTTAAAGGGTTAATATGTTCAAACAGAAGCCCACTCATTACCTATTCTCATTTGAAGGATCATATCTTGGCAGAGGATCATTGTCATGGTTATTCACATCATAACTGGCATAAGGATCCTAAAAATAGAATGCAAAACAATATCAAAATCGGAGTATAATACCTTTAAATTACTAAACACCAACAAAGTAAAAATAAAATAAAATTCTGATATTTAAAAAAACCATAAACTGAGGTTTCAAATTGGATAGAAAAAAAGAAAGAAAAAAACCCAATATGTGTCGTGTCAGCATATATCATAATTTTCTTTTAAGACAGATTTTATAACTGATGTACATTATGACAATTTTGTCACTTGCTTACCCTAATATAGCTCATGATTTATTAATAATAGTATGCGACTGTCACTGTATATACAAAATTCTCTCTCTTTTACATGTATATAAAGGAAACCTAAACTGCTTCGCCAAAATGTAACATGAAAAAGTAGAAATTGTCAAAAAATAAATTAATCAATTTGTATTTCACAAAAAACAACATGAATGGTTCCATGTTATTCTGTGAGATATACTGTTACCGGTCAAACAATGTGCACTTTTCAACGGATAATATATCAGTTTGTCATTAGGTTTGCTACATCTTTTTGCTAACAGTATTCTATTCCAGGTGTTAATTTCATCAGTCTCTGATGATCTGGATTCTGGTTTTTTGAAAGTCGTTATCTTCCTTTTCTTTTCATTTTTGTGGTATCCATTCTACATTTAAACAAATTAAGAGTTTGATGCTAATATGAAAGCTTTGCAGCTAATATGAAAGCTTTGCAGCATATTTGGGGGGAGGGGGGGTAATGAGTACAGGGGTGCACAAATGTAAAATTGTGATGTTTGCGTGGTGGGCATCCAGTAGCTGGGGGGTGGGGGGTGGGGGGACCTCACAAATTAGCTACATGTAAATGCAAAAGTTGACATGGTCACTTGCTGCAGCGTCTGTTGGAAAAGTTGCACCCATGATATGATAAAAAAATTAAACAATATGTTTTCAAACGTTTTAGGGTCGGTTAATGATAGACTGAAACAGTAACAGCTTGCATTCATCTGAACCCTATGAAACTCTTTGTAGGAACTTTAATGCACAAAACATCTCCAAACAATGAATGAGCCAGACAGTAATGCATACAAGTGTAATTAAGTAAAACTCTACACCGGTGTAGACTACTTACAGGGTATACATGTCTAGTAATATCAGTATGATGACACTGCAACATAATCAATAATACATGTAAATAGGTGAAATAAAAACCAAAACATTTCAGTGGTTTTCTAAGGATTCTATGCATTTAAAAGTCTTCCACATCAAAAAATGGTTTGGTATAATAAAAAATACTGATAATAAAATATTTGTTTTTAATTTTTGTCAGGGGTACATGTGTATGAGAACTACATGTAAGCAAGCAGGATTTCTGTCAGAGTGTAAAATGGGTATGGCACCATACCAAAATGTTTTAACAGATATTATTTTTTTTAATTAACTTTTTGACAAAATTAATTACTCTTATCATTACTGTATGATTTTCTTAAAGGGACATTCTTGACTTTGCTTAATTTTTTTACATGTTATCGACAAACAGAGACTTTTTAAGGACTGTAATTATATATCAAGTATATTTTTCTGCATACAATATTAGTGGCTGTATGTTAAACATGTTTCTGATCGTTCTAATATTTGTACTAGGTTAAATTTCATTTTATTTATTAAACAGTTGTTTTTTCGTACGTACAAAATTATTTGAAGACAAAATCCAGTTTGGGCTTCTTACAAATATTAAGACACCACAAACACATTGAATATACAGACACTGATATTCTAAACAATAATATATATGTGAATATTTTTGGCTCATTCTGTTTGGCTCATTCTGTCAGTCTAGACGTCCAATAGCCGATGATAAGATAAAAAATCAATGTGCTCTAGCGGCGTCGTTAAATAAAACAAACTTTACTTTACTTTCTGTCAGTCTATTTACCAAATTAATATTTTATCACAAAGAAATGTGTTTGTTTGTTTAGTTTAAAGTCACATTTCACCGATTTGAACTAAAGGTGACATTACTGCCACCATAAAAATGTAACATTTCTCCCTGTACAACTGATTTTATTTTATCATGAAAAAATATATTAAAATATCTCATTTTCTTTGTTGTTCAGTATATAAGACAAATTTCACTGTTCTGAGCTGAAAGTTTGTTTGTTTTCTTTAACGACACAACTAGAGCACACTGATTTTTTATTTGATTTTTTAAAATATATTTTTAATAAATGCCACAAACATTTAACAGAGACAAAGACATTTTTTTGTTGGACATTAAATTTACAAACATGGATGATGATGATGATGATGATGATGATGATGAGATGAATGGTGAAGCCGCTGTATTTCCATTTCGGTATGGGACTACTTGACAGGTCCGTACTCCACGCTTGTTGTCAGTAGAGCTATCTCGGTATCACCCGAGCCCGGGGTACACGGAACCTGCAGTGCATGCCGGATAATCATCCTCCATGTGGAGTCATACACTCTGGAGACACACCATAATCTCACCCGTGAAGTGGGTGAAACTCGGTGTATGTAACCATATACCTACCCATTGAGCCTAGCGGTGCACTCACTCTGGGTTGGAGTAGGTACTGGCATGAAAAATCCTCCACTGCATATTGATTTATTAATCATTGGCTATTGGATGTCAAACATTTGGTAATTTTGACATATAGTCTTTGAGAGGAAACCCATTACTTTTTTTCATTAGTAGCAAGGGATCTTTTATATGCACCATCCCACAGATAGGATAGCACATACCATGGCCTTTGATTTACCAGTTGTGGTTGAAATGAGAAATAACCCACTGGGCCTACCGATGGGGATTGATCACAAACCGACCGTGCACCAAGCGAGTGCTTTATCACTGGGCTACGCCCCCCCCCCCCCCCCCCACACAACCCCCATGTTCTAAGCTGAATGCAAACGTTGACATTGCTATCCCCACAAAAGCATAACACTTCCACTCATTAAAAAAAAATAATAATAATAATTTCACAACAGTTTTAACATACATAGTTTTCTATCAGATCTGTGTGCGTGCGCTCGATTCCGTCATCAAGAATTGTAATGACAACATTTTTTCCTGAAAAACCTTTCTTCCATGCCGGGATTACATTCATGTCAAATCCACCAGTGGCGCCACCATGCTAGAAAAATCAAAACAACATCTGTCAAAGTCTCAGTAAAAAAACCTTTATACTGTTCGTCATCATATAAAAACCTTTAATTATACTGTTCATCATCATATAAAAAACTTTATACTGTTCGTCATCATATAAAAACTTTATACTGTTCATCATCATATAAAAAACTTTATACTGTTCATCATCATCATATAAAATGAAAGGAATATTTATTTGTTCAATGACACATCAACACACTTTAAACTACAGCTACAGTAAAGCATACTTATAACGAACATGCTTAGAACGAACTACTGCATAGAGCGAACTGATCGTAAAGTCCCGTTTTATCTCCCTGTACATTAATAACCAACTTGTACAAATGTGTACAACGAACCACTGCTATAAGAAACTAACTATCATGGTCCCTTACAGGTCGTTATAAGAGTACTTTACTGTATTTGGTTTCGAACATTTGGTAATTTCAACACTTGGCAAACTTGGATGTGAATGTTTTTTTGGACAGGAGTGATTAATTGCTCTCCTAACTTAAGATTATGAGGAGCCATTTAAAATATTACTATATTAAACATTGATATTTAATACTTTTGTTGTACTTTATTTTTTAATTCACATGCTAAGAGGAGTTACAAATGAGTCTTCTTGAACTAGTCTCAGGGCAGTGATATGGATATGGGGGGACTGATAGCCAGCTTTGGCTCCTTGTTGGAGTTTAGGGTCACCTATACCGGGTCACGGGCGACCATGTCTCTGGTATATGGAGACCCGCCTCCAAAGAAGAGGACCGGAGGAACTGGAAGAGGAAGGAGAAGGAAGAAACCCGTGCTGGGGACGGCTCAGGAGGGGACAAAGCTGGCGGCTCAACCCCCAGTGGCGGTCCCTTCTGCGTCGCCGCCCCCACCGAGTTCTCCGGAGAGGACGCGACAGCCATCGGCACCCGCATCCCCGGACCCGCCCTACTTGGACTTGGACACAGCGATGTGCCAGCCGGCCAGTAGGTCACCACCGAAATGGACCTCCACTCCTAAAACGACGACTTCGGTGCAGCGGTCAACTTTAACGACCGCTCCCGTTGAGTCGTCACCAGGATTTGTTGCTGTGGCGGCACCAAAAAGGAAGGCGTCATCACCGACCACCCAACCAGCCAAGACCAAGCCGCCGCCGGAAGCCGTCCCCCTGAAAGAGGAAGAGGAAGAGGACGAGGACGAGGACGAATGGAGCCTGGCCCTGGGTGGACTTCGCCATCAGCTCCACCCGTACATGCAAGGGGACACTCTTCAACCGACCAAACTCCGAGGAGGTTTCGCTAACATCGACTGGAAGCCAATGGAGGACGGCAGCAGCTACGAAATCCACCACAAGACCTTTGGTAGTACGCCGGGAGTGATCGTGACCCATCGAAGGGACCAGACCTTTAGACAGTGCGTCTTGTTTTGGAAGATAGACAACAGGTCTCTTCACAAGATGCTCAGAGCAGTCTGCGGCCCCGGTTACTCCACGGTAGTACAGGCTCTACGCCAGCGACAAGACCAGCTGCCGTCACTCCGAGTAACTCCAGGATCCCCGAGAAACCAACCTTAACTAGGACAGGTATCCTCCTTTTTGGGCTTAGTTGGACTTTAAACGTTTTCGATCGAGATTCAAAATTTCTATGTTTATTTTTTTTATAAATAGTCCAACGCAATTTACTTTGGCGCCCGTTCAATTGCTCAAATCACCTTAAAACCTTTTTGGCCGAGCAGTCAAACTTATTTTTGGGTTTAAATTCTTAGTCCGGACATGATGTTAGGTGCAGTTATTCTCTGTAGACTATAGCTTTTTCTAGTTAGACCCGAAGGAATCGAAATTCAGCCAGTCAGAACACGGCTCATTTTCGGTGTCTACTAGTCGGTCCGCGCAGTCGCTGGACACAACTAAATTCGTATTCCAAATTCCGCCCACCTCAAACTTATCCCCCCCCCCCCCCTTCTCTGTCCTGGACTTAGTCACTGGCAAAGGCCAGAGATTATGCCCAGGACAGACATGCTTGAAACCTTCGTGGTATAGGAGCATGTAAATAATTTTTGGAATGGAATGGAATGGATATCCAAATTGATAACTCCCCTTAAACTGCGAGGTCTGACTTGGTAGAGGGAGAAAAGGAAAGGAAGGACAGGAACATTTGTTTAAAGAATCCTCAGGACATGTTAAACATTTGTAAAATAGTCTGGTTATATCGACACTATTTTAAAAGTGCAAATGATCTAGTCATATTTAAAGGAAGGATGGAAAGAAATGTTTTATTTAACGACGCACTCAACACATTTTATTTACGGTTATATGGCGTCAGACATTTGGTTATGGACCACCCAGATATAGAGAGGAAACTCGCTGTCGCCACTTCATGGGCTACTCTTTTCGATTAGCAGCAAGGGATCTTTTATATGCACTTATCCCACAGACACGATAACACATACCACGGCCTTAGATATACCAGTCGTGGTGCACTGGCTGGAGTGAGAAATAGCCCAATGGGCCCACCGACGGGGATCGATCCCAGACCGACCGCACATCAAGCAAACGCTTTACCGCTGGGCTATGTCCCGCCCTAGTCATATTTAAAATGTCATTAAACGATAGTTTCTTCAGGGCTTTTTTTACTTGTCAGTATTAGACTGTATTATGTCTGATTTTTAAATATCGAAAATAAACAACACCAACTCACCAAATACCACTGGTCTTTATACTGTGGATCAATAAAATGTAATGGATTACTGGTGTCTGTATTTTGAAAGTCTCGCTTTACCCGTTTTATACTAACTTGCTGTTCATGCCATATAACCTACAAAAAAGAAAAGAAAATTCATAAAAAATAAACAAAGCAAACACAGAATGGAAGTGATTGTAAAAATTATTATTATGTGCTGTAGAAATTACAGACAACACATCGTCACCATAGGTCTGTCACATAAACACTCAGTCTGTTAAGCACATTTCAGGTGTTGAGCCTGTGACTCAGTCTGTTAATTAATCTTTTGATTTTTTTGTGTCATGGGGATGGAAGAATTTTTTTATTTCTCTTTGGCATAATCCAAAGTGGAACAGACTTAGAAGTAGCTACTATATTCCATTGTACTTTAAATAAAATACCATGATAACAAAACCAAAAGTAATAGTACACGTATTTATTATTAAAATAAATATTACTGCATGAATAGAAATGGGGAAATTATACAACCGTGTCCGGTGTATCGGCGCTTCCGGTGATTCGGTGCACTTGGTATTTTGCTTGAGTATGCTTAGGAATTTGTCATGTTGTCGGTGTTTTTAACGAATTAAAGTTCAATTTCTTTTTCAATGGTTAATAAAGTATCAATATATTTATTGTTAAGGGTGCAATTAAAAAAAAAATTAGAATTATCAATAATTATATCATAATTTCAAAATAAATCATACACCTGTTTTCGTGTATATAAACGCGAAGTAGGTCAGCTTATTGATATTAAGAATGTTAAAACCAGTCTGAAAACACCTTTCCCGCATTTTTAAAATTATAGTAAACAGTATAAATGTAATTATTTTTGTTCGATTATTTTTATTTAAACTCAAAAGGAAAACCAGGCAAATGCAAACAAAACAAACATTTTACACCTTAATTGACAGTCATTCCAGTTCACAATTATCACATTGTTATAAAAAATAAAAGCGAAATAAGATCCACTGTGTGCACAATCTACCCGAGAAAAATAAAATCCATGTAGGCATCTTAGCCATGCATGACACGAACATGTATACATTTGTAGTACTGTGCCACTCAAAAAAACGATTCTGAAACTGATCATGAGATGGGTCATGTGTGATCGTTCATTTTCATAGTAATATTTTTAACAAGACAAAACAAAAAAGTACTAAAATAATTTTGGGACAATAGTGTAGCGTTTGTGGGCTAAAAGTGAGGTCATGGGTGGTCTATAAATAGCGGAGTCAACGATCCACATCTACTGCTACTGCACCGAATCACAGGACATGCAAATTGTTTTGGATACAAGGGGGTGCCTATATTTATGCACCATTTTACAATGTTTATTTACTACAGACATAAAACAATTTGTAGTGTATTTCAGATTATGCACTTCTTCATTGGTGAGAGACACATTTTATTAAGTATTTTACAGTGTTCACATAGAAAATGGTCCTTGAATGCTTAGGTGCGCCGATACACCGGACAGCACTGTACTTTTAGTAATCGTTTATCACTTTTCTTGGTTTGTTGTATTCCAGCATTCATGTCAACAATTACTAGGGACAGGTACACAGTTTAATAATAATAATAATAATAATAAAAAAAGAAGATTTTAACAGACTTTTATTTTAACTTCTCAAATGTATGAATTAAAAGAAACATTTTCTTTTAGTATGTCCATATTATGCTTTGAGCAGGAAATATTTCATATCGAATACTTTATAGTAAATCCTTCAAGAGAAAAATTTAATTTATTGATTTCTACCCAAAATATAAAGTGTATTGAAGGAATAGCCTTGTTTTTAAAAAGAAATCTGCCAGTTGAAATTGATTATACCTGTACTGTAATTTGTACACACAGCGCACAATTAATTTGTTTTAAAAGTAGTTATCTTGGTCATGTGGCCTCAATAACTGAATAAATATCTTGTCTTGACTTGAATTAAAAGAAAAAGTCTGAATTATATCCACATATACATGCATGTACAGCTATTTGATGATTGCAATAATCTCAAGTATTTGTGTGCGTGTGTGCAAGTGCATAAGTGCGTGTGTGCGTGTGTGTGTGTGTGTGTGTGTGTGTGTGTGCGTGTGCGCATGCATGTGTTTGTGTGTCTTGTCGGGTGTTTTTGTATGTTTTGGGTTTTTATTGTTTCCAAGGGTTTTTTGTTGATTTTTTTATTTTTATTTTTTTTATTTTGAGAGTTTGAATTTTGTGTCCTTTTATGGGTGGTGGTGGTGGTGGTGAGAGGGTGGGTCACTACTTTTTACAGCTACAACATTTTACTCTAATCTTTATAGTGCTCAGTATGTTCTGGTTTCATACTAATATAGAATGATTTCACAAATCACGTGACAGAAAACCCCCCACCAAATATTACTTATATAATGGAATGTCGAATGCAGGCTCTTTTACCATCCCCTACCCCTCACCATCATTTACATTTCAACTTATTTCCGTGCTTATATCTAATTACGGTTCAAGCACACTGTCCTGGACACACACCTCAGCTATCTGGGCTGTCTGTCCAGGACAGTGGGTTAAGTTGTTAGTTGGTTAGTGAGAGAGAAGAGGGTGTAGTGGTCTTACACCTACCCATTGAGCCCTTAAGAATTCACTCTGGGTTGGAGCCAGTACCGGGCTGCGATCCCTGTACCTATCAGCCTGTAGTCCGATGGCTTAACCACTGCGCCACAAAGGCTGTCCCTCACCATCAAGTTGCCTCATTTATTTATTTAAATTTGTTTTAACACCCCGTAATGCTCAAGGCAAGGGAAGTAAATATTTGGTCTGTAAGTGAGGAGTGAGACCTTTAAGTCGTGTTTTCCTCCACGGAACTGTTTTACCTGACTCATCTGCACACACAGGTATCATCCAGCTTTAACCTACCTGTTCAAACCACCACATGTATACACTTTCGCAGAATGTTGACACTGATGGGCTAATTAAAGTTTTGGCCTTCATTTTCGACTGACTGACAAATGGTGGAACAATTCGGTGTGGGTACACACGGACGAAACACGAAAAGGACGGCAATGTTTGCTTACAGTGACACCTCAAAATATTTATTGTTGATCTATAACATGACTGACATGGGCACCGTGACATGCAGGGTTTCAATTGTGAAATGTAACCCGACATCCATGGATCTAATTTTGGTAGATTTAGCATAATTTTATTTAAATATAAAATTGGGAATTTTAGGTTCAACTTCAAATTTTTGTAATAAAGTATACTCACCTAGAAAATTGAAAGGAGGTTTTCTTTATAAAATTTAACCTGATACCCATCGATCTGACTTTTGATAGATTTAGCATTGTTTTATATACTAATGAAAAAAGGTTCCTGTGTATCATTAAAATCTCACTAATACTTATTCTTTTTAAATGAATCAAAACCTTTTGTTTGCCATACATGTATTATTTATCTGATAAAAGTACGGTAAACCAGTCATGATTTCTGAACCTACATTGATGATGTAAAAGGACAATGTATTGCTGAACAGTCATTTTGTAATCACATGACCAGTTGCTTACAGTTCTTCCACTAATTGTTCTTAATTCAGTGATGTTTTGGGATGTCAGACTTCCAAATATCGATTCCGTAGGTGTACCATAGCCTGATATAGGCATTTTTCAAAAGTTGTTGTCACACGTACGTTCCCTCGAGTACTGGTAACTGTTGATAACATCTCTGCAGACACTGTATGGTGTTCTGATTAACACTAATGAACACCACAATGTCTAGCAACAATGTTTTGTGCCATTCCAACTTTAAGCATACCAATTGCTAGAAGTTGTCCATTTTCTGAAAGGTGTGACATCACGTTGAAGACAATCAGATGCCAAAGAACATGTTTTTTTGAGTGGTGAGAAGCCATACAATCGTTTTGCGGTTCAACGAAAAGGAAAATAACATCAACCAGGATCACGTGACTCAAAATGTGCATAAGGCAAGCTGTGCACAAAAAATGTCAGTTGACAGAAAACCTTTGGAATTATGAAGGGAATGGCTAACGAATCATTTTCTACAATTTTCATGGCCAGACTTCAAGTAAATAAAATGTTATACACATTCATTTCAATCACAGGAACTTTTTTCCACTAGTATATATAAAGTTGGGAATTTTAGGTTCAATTTTAAACAATATTAAGTAAACTACTACTATGTGTTGGTAATCAGTCTTCACCCGAAAAGGCAACTGGTAACTTACCTGGAACGTTTTAGGTGAGTAGCAAAATTGATAAGAGGTTGTAAGGTTTTATTTCTCAAATTCAACCTGACATCCAAGGATCTGACTTTAGCAGATTTAGCATTGTTTTACATTAAAGAGGGGAATTTTCTGTTCAACTTCAAAAACATCATACATAAACTACTACCGTAGTATTTGCCAGGAAAGGCAAGTGATAACTCACCTGGAAGGTTTTGGCAAGTGGCAAAATTGATCGCCTTGTAATAAAAAAATTAATATCATCAGGAAAAGCAAGTGATCACTTGCGCTCTCATCTATACTTGCGTGGAAAGTTTTATAGGTCTGCAGCAAACTGATTGCCTTTCAATAACAATTTAAAAAAAAACATCATTTGAGATTTCATCATGTGATAACTTGCATATTCTTTCAGGAGAGTGATCTTTAGCTCACTTGATTCTGTTCATGGCCAAGACTGTGCGTTAACTTGTGCCAAGTAATTCTCTATTGATACATATATTTTATATGGTGCCTATAAATTTATTTAAATTCGCCATTTTATGTTTGGAAATTATTTAGGCCGTAATGAAATTGACCCTTCATCTTATTTCGAACTTCCCTTCCTCCCTGTTATCCCGGAGTTGACCACTGGCTAAGTCCGAGGTAAAGTCCGGGATGGGCGTGCCTGAACCTATTGGATATGGGCACTTTAATATAGTTCCTGGCCTTCCCTTCCTGTATGTTAACAAAAAATACTACTACATGTATAATATTAAATCCATTTCATCTCCTGTTAGTTTAAAGAATAAATCAGCTATTTCAATATTATATTGCTGCGTTAACAATAAAAGTTAAAGTTTATTTTGTTTAATGACACCACTAGAGCATATTGATTTATTAATCATCAGCTATTGGATGTCAAACATTTGGTAACTTTGACATATAGTCTGAGAGAATTAACCAGCTACATTTTTCCATTAGTAGCAAAGGATCTTTTGTATGCACCATCCCACAGACAGGATAGCACATACCACGGCCTTTAACATAACAATCATGGCGAACTGGCTGGAATGAGAATTAGCCCAATAGGCCCACATGACGGGGATTGATTCTAAGTGTTAACAATAAGTCAGTACAAAATTATACTGCATAATCAATTATTTATAAGAAACCAAAAACAATCTAAAACCCTGGTAATAAATTATCAGTCTTGAATTTGTAACCAGATGAATTATATTTGTATCTCTGACAGCAACACAGAATGTTATTTGATGAATAATAACTAATGTGCAAATCATGTAGCCTCAAGCTTATAATGTTAATGACGTTAAAATATTTTAAAATAATTACAGTTCAAGATGAAAAGTTGGGATTTTTTTTTAACATTCAAAATTGGGTTATAAAATGAGTCAGATATATATATATTTATCCCACAATCACTGTATTCATTGTCAAGATATGATGACTAGATAAAATATAGGTCACGTGACATTAGCCCCACTCGACTCGAGTATTTCAGACTAGATTTTCAATAAACATACTACATATATCATTTGTTTTAGTACAGTAAATGCAAATAAATTTTATTTTGCGATAACAATACAAAACTTGTATATTTGTTTATGAATTGGGAGTTTAGAAACGCTTTTTGAATGTGACAGAATGTAGCTAGCGTCTTACAAAGAATGACGTCATGTATCTTGTATGACGTCATACGGCAAATCCCTTGCTAGGTTGGCAATACTCTATTTGTGTACACTAAAATGGAATAAATAATGATTTTCCAACTATCCCTGTAGGCTTGCAGAATAAAAGAAATAACTCAGGTGGAATGGCAAATTGCAGGATAAAGCCGATATCTAAAGACAGTAATCAGTTATTCCATATATATATCAATGACTAGCCACATACATAAGTGATAAAACCTTGGATACCTTCTCATGGCTCGAATCTAGGAATTGATTACGGCAATTTTAAAATGTTTGGCAAAATGCTCACAAGACAGCAATTAGTTTTGACTGCCTACAGAAATGATAATTTAAATTTGTAACATTTGCAAAAAATACATGTAAACACAGAATGAATAACCTAAATTTATCCCTTAAAGTAACGGAAGTAATTTTTATTCAGCGACTAAAAAAAAGCAAAAAAAAAGATAATGTCCATGACCTACAGCAATTCATATCGCTGCTATTACAATTGCCATCAGTGCCACTGTTAAATTCGAGCCCTGCATACTAGAGAAATGTTTCTGAAGGGAACGGTGTGTGTGTGTGTGTGTGTGTGTGTGTGTGTGTGTGTGTGTGTGTGTGTGTGTGTGTGTGTGTGTGTGTGTGTGTGTGTGTGTGTGTGTGTGTGTGTCATGAACTGTCTGTACTAATCAACAAGCCAATGGACATTTTGTTTCTCTACAGACTTCAGTGCCTGGGAAGAATGGGTGTTTAATGACACCTCTCAGTTCACTGTCCAATCAACAGTTAAAAGGTATTGGCTAGAAATAATATTGCCATCCAGTGGTAAAAGCCATTAACTCGGTTTTTTATTTATTTTGAGAAAAACAAAGTCGAATTCCGTAGTTCCAAGATTAAGTATTGGTTGGTTGATGGTCACAAATAAAAACATAATGGCTGAAACACTATAATGATTTTCTTAAGTGATTTCAAGCCAATTTCAGGTTTTATGAAACTGCTTTATTTTCCGGTGGGAAATTGACTTAGAACCATTAATTGATAGAGGTACGTGCAAGAGCTGGGTTCTTGATCTGCAGTGAGGATGAAGATTCCTCAAATTTAACACGTTTTTACAACTCTCTTCTCTTCCTCTTTTAACTTACTTTCGTGCTTATATCCAATTAAGGTTCAAGCATGCTGTCCTGGCCACACACGCCTCAGCTATCTGGGCTGTTGGTCCAGGACAGTGAGTTAGTGGTTAGTTATGATGGTTGTTTTTTTTGCTATGTTTTTCTTTTTTTTAATAAATATTTAATGTCCCAGATCACAGAGCAGTTTCGGGGTAGTGGTTAGTTCTTAGTGAGAGAGAAGTCAGTGTAATGGTTTTACACTTGCCCACTGAGTTGTTAAAATGCATTCTGGGTGAACCCTGTACCTACCAGACTTATGTCCGATGGCTTAACCTTGACACCACAGAGGCCAGTTTTGAGAACTGCAATTCATGTCTATTTGTAAAACACTGTATCACCTTCACCAGCAAGGCCCGAAATTATCAAGGAGTAAGAGACAACCGACATTGAAAATACACAGTATGCTTTATGATAATCCAGATCACAAGCAGACTTTGTTTTCCATCTTAAAGGTGCTATGTCAGAGTTGCAATAATGGCAGACCCCGTCAAAAATATTAATAAATTTTTACTTTGAAACATAAAGTTTATACCTTCAGCTATATGCCTATAAAAAATTACAACCAAATAATTCCATTTACTAATAGAAAAAAAAAGGTATTTTAGAGGGGAATCTTGAGTGTATCACACACATAAACTAGTGACATCACCATTTTATGTGCATGCACGCATTCAACAGACTAAGTTTGTTCCATAATTCTTTGCAGACAACTGACAAAGAACAAAGATGGTGACCATGTTATATTTAGGCCAAGTAAAAAAATTTGTTTGGTTCCTGTTACATGCCAAAAACAAATAGGGTAGGTAGGTAGGGAAAACCTTCCCCCCCCCCCCTCCCCCCCATTTTCGAGCTAATATTTCCTGAATAGTATAGCAGATTAATATATTAAAAGCTCTTTCTTTGTGTTACAGTGCAACTGACAATACATACTCTAATGAGAATCATTAATTATTTTCTATAAAAAAAAACCCATGTCGTAACCTAGTCAAACCACAATCGGTATTAATGTAAACACCACCCAAGTCTAATACTACACGGTAAGGTTATAAACTATGATAACACTAAAATAACACTATAATTTGTTCATTGGAAAAAAGTTTTAATATCAAAGGTCTGATCCACAACATGGTTACACCCCCTCACAGCAACAACACTGATCTCCCTGGCCTATTTCATTGCCAGTATTGTAGTAACAAAATGTACTTCATGAACACAATGAAGATGTCAATAAAAATTAACAAAATAAGTTAACAAAAAGATCTCCATACTAACTATCCTCATAGCAGAGATATCAAAAGAAAACAACTATTTTCAGGAAAACAGTTTCCCTTTTGGTCGTCCATAAGGACACTGCACATTATCTTTGCACTGTTGACAAAGAGGTAAAACAGGTTTGTATTTTTGCTTTTAAAGGTCTGATCCACAACATGTTTACACCCCCTCACAACTACAGCACTGCAGACGCTATTAAATGTGAAAAGAGTTGTCATTTCTTAAGGTTTTGGGTACTACCAGTTCATTTCAAATGCCATGGATATCATCATATTTAATAATAAATACAGGGGTTATTTGTCAAACAAATGCAAAATATTGATAGAGTTGATGTCTAAATATTTAATTTAAGTAATCTTTTCAGCATAATCGGCTATTTTCATGTTTACTCTTTATGTTTAACATTGAATCGTAACTCGGTATTTCTAGAAGTTCGATTACGTTTTAGGGAATTCCCCTACCAAAATAGACTAGAAATTTGTATCATTCTGCTTTTTAACAGTAAACTAGCGTAACATTTTGAAGATTGGATTCACAAGTTCCGAGTAGTTCCGAATGAGTACGAGAACACGTCCGAGAGCATGTGGTGTCAATGGTGTCTTCCATTTACAGAGTAGAATGTCAAAAATGTGCTCATTCAAATCAAATAATATTACACATGTATTTAAATCAATTTCAAATGAAACGACATCCAAGGAATCGGAACACCTCGTCACATTTCACTACGCTTATATTTCGCGGAAATGTACGAGGAGTTCCGAATGGCTCTCGGAAGCTTTTCATTTGAAACTCTTCGGAAGTAAAATTGCGCGAAGTGTTCCGGGTCTTCTGGTAACGAGATCTTGGACTGACAGATCTCGTGGCATCTCTCTGCAGTTGTTGTTTTTAGAGTCGACGAAAATTTGGATTGATATTAATGGATTATTAAATAAAACAGGTGGAAAAAAAAAAGGGTGGAGAAAAGGTTAAAAAAAGTTTAGGGTCGGCACCAAAAATTTAGGGACGGTCGGGTAACCGGAACCAAACAATTTTTTTTACTACGCCTTAGCCACAAATTATTATGGAACCCTTCTTGTTGTCCAGTACAAGATTTTTAAAATGATTATTCTTGAGTTAATTATGTAAAGATTATGTGTGGGATAGATTAATTTCAACTTTGACATAGGACCTTTAAAGTATTATAAAGTTGTAAAATTTGCATTAACATCTGCAATCTACAATTACATGCTTCTCAATTTCTAGCTCTTGTTTCAACATTAAAATTTAAGATAAATAAAGATCGATTTCTAGCTCTTGTTTCAAGATTAAAATTTGAGAAGTAAAGATTGTTTCCCTCTCCATAAAATGAATTTCAAATGCTGACATATTTTTTTTTTTTTACCTCCGGGTGATTGTGAAGCAAGTCGTCATGTTCCAAACTTGGTGAGTTTGATCGTTTGGCACGGTTAGGAATCTCAAACAAGTAGTGGTCATCTAGACTTCCAATCTAAAAACACAGAAAATGCAAACAAACATTAAAAGAAAGGCAGTAAAAGGTCTAATTGAACAACATCTCATCATATTTTAAACTGCATGTGGCCATATGGAATCCATAAATTACAATGTGTGGTTTGGTTATTCCAACAGACAGAGACAGAGACAGAGACAGAGAGACAGAGAGACAGACAGACAGACACAGAGAGAGAGAGAGAGAGAGAGAGAGAGAGAGAGAGAGAGAGAGAGAGAGAGAGAGAGAATCTACTATCTGCACCATTCCATTGACAGTTCTAACTGCACATATAAGTTTTAAAAAAAATTTGCAAGAACAAGTTTCATGCACCTGATGCTTGTGCAAATACAAGTATACATAAAGTTTTGCAAACCCATAATTTTTCATTTGCTTATTAAATTTAAACTTACAAGTTTGGTTAGCTATTGCGTGTCAAACACTAGATAACTCTGATATGCATGTAAGTTGGTACATGTTTCCATTAGCAGCAAGGAATCTACTATATGCACTTTTCCACGGACAGGGCAGCACATTTTAAATCCTTTAAAATACTGGTCCCCATGAAGCATTGGTTGGCAGACACTTTATGCAAGCGCTCCACCAACTGAGCTATACAATGTTGCATGCATGTACATTAAACAGTAGATCCCATGAAATGGGTTACTTATCATTTTTGGAGCATAAACATTAACCCATAGTGTCAGTTCAAAGTCTAATATACAATGGCTTACATTTTAGCTTTTATTTGATATTGGTTGATATTGGTCATCACAACTATTCCAATATTTACATACTCCTCTCACAGTACATGTGCACCTACCCTCCCCCAACCCTTTTCTTTCTCTTTCTTTCTCTCCCTTTCTCTGTCTCTATTCTCTCCCATCTTCCTCTCTCTTTCTGTCTGTCTGTCTGTCTCTCTCTCTCTCTCTCTTCTCCCCTCCCTCCCTTTCTCTAAATTACAAAACTGTTCAGTTCCATTTGACTTTTGCAAAAAAAGATCTAACCCTCACCCCAAGCCCTGTCCAATCCCAACATCAATACAGAGAAAACCTCAAATCGACAAGCTATGTCAATACCACACACATGTGGACATTTAAATTTAACGAGCATGCAACTGAGATATTTACTCCAATTCAGTAGTCAGCTGGTGAAAATTGACTAAAAACACAACAACGCACGTACATGTACACAAAAATCAATAGCCATACAAATTTACTGTTTAGTCATTATTTAGCTTAATGGCGATGTGAAGTTTCCCTGTATATATACATATCTACACGTACAACCATATGTTTGACAACCATATGTTTGACGTACAGTTTTTCAGATCTGCATGCATATTAAACTGGACACAGAGTATATTACCACTGTCAGACTAGAGAAATATGGCATTAAAAAACCCCCATCAATATTGGGTATTTTTAATTTGTTTAATTTCTAGAAAAAAGCTAGATAATGCTTATAATTATATACATCATCAATATGATTATTAATCACTGGCTTTTAGATGTTAAACATTTGATAATTCTGACACAGACTTAGAGGAAAGCTGTTACGTCTTTTCCATTATCAGCAAGGGATCTTTTAAAAGTACTTTCCCAGACAGGACAGCACATGTATACAACAATCTTTGACATACCAGTCATGGGATACTGCTTGGGACAGGACCTGCTATGAAATTTGAACACTGCCAGATGGACAAATATTAAATATGAACTGCCAGACAGGCAAATATTATATATGAATAAGTGGGTCTCCAGAGAAATATAAACAACCATCATGGTGCATCAATTTTCTGCCATTTAGCATCATGAGCTACGTATTAACCATAGCACTTAACTTCTAATGACTTATTAAACTACATTGCTTGTGTTAATGACACCCCCCCCCCCCCACCCCCCAAATAAATCTGCAACACATCTGTGATGTCACTATGGCAATTTGCATCTCAACAACGGCAAATGCCGTCGGTGCCGCCATTAAGTTCGAGCCGTCACGGGCATGTTGCAGTGTCCTTGGGAGTTATTATAATGGAGTGAAATAAGAAATATCACAGACATGTCACAGTGTCCTTGGGAGTTATTATAATGGACTAGAACAAGTGACATCACGGTGTCATTATACTGGAATAGAACAGGTGACATCACAGATGTGTTGTAGTTTTATTCGGAGTCATTATACTGGAGTAGAACAAGTGACATCACAGATGTGTCACGGTGTCATTGGGAGTCATTATACAGGAGTAGAACAAGTGACATCACAGATGTGTCACGGTGTCATTGGGAGTCATTATACTGGAGTAGAACAAGTGACATCAAAGATGTGTCACGGTGTCATTGGGAGTCATTATACTGGAGTAGAACAAGTGACATCAAAGATGTGTCACGGTGTCATTGGGAGTCATTATACTGGAGTAGAACAAGTGACATCACAGACATATGTCGTGGTGTCCTTGGGTGTTATAATGGGATGTCTGTTTCAGTTGATAATTTGTGATGTTTGGATTCAGGTTGCATACATGTACAGATGTGTTACAGTGTCCTTGGAAGTCATATATATATATAATGTGGTTTCAGTTTCAATTGATAATTTGCTGTTTGACTTCTTGTCATACACGTAAATCACTCCTGTCATTCCCAAGTCGTAACCATTAAAGGGACATTCCTGAGTTTGCTGCATTGTAAGATATTTCCGAAAAATAAAATATTTCTACGATTAAACTTACATATTAAATATATTTTCTTGTTTAGAATATCAGTGTCTATATATTCAATGTGTTTCTGGTAGTCTTAATATTTGTAAGAAGCCCAAACTGGATTTTGTCTTCAAATAATTTCGTACGTATGAAAAAACTATATTTTAGGAAATAAGATGACATTTAACCTAGTACAAATATTAGAACGATCAGAAACACGTTTAATATAAAGCCACAAATATTTTATGCAGAAAAATATATTAGATATGTAATTACAATCGTTAAAAAGTCTTTGTTAGTCGATAACATCTTAAATATTTCAGCAAACTCAGGAATGTCCCTTTAACAAGTTTCGAAAGTGATCCAAGCAGGGGTGCACAAATGTGAAATTGTGATAGTTGCCCGGTGGGCAACCAGTAGCTGAAGTTTGGTTGCCCAACATCATCTCTTGGTTGCCCACATAGAGTATTTCATAAAAAGTTTTATGAATATAATTTTGAACTGTCTTTAAAATGAAACTGAAATTTAAAATGTTTTTATTATTATCATTTTTAACATTATTTAACTACAGCTCATCTTCGCTTCGGCTGAAAAAAAGTTTGTTTTGTTTAACGACACCACTGGAGCACATTGATTAATTAATCATCAGCTATTGGATGTCAAACATTTGGTAATTCTGACTCGTAGTCATCAGAGGAAACCCGCTACATTTTTCCTAATGCAGCAAGGGATCTTTTATATGCACTTTCCCACAGACAGGAAGGCACATACCACAGCCTTTGTCCGGTTGTTGTGCACTGGTTGGAACGAGAAAACAAACAATCAGCTTTATGTATCAGGGCTCATCCAGGATTAAAAATACTTGTAGCCAAAACAATTGCCAAATGGGATTTTTATTTGCCGTAATGAAAATGTTTTAGCCAAAATTGTTTTGTGTAATACTGTATAGAGTATTTATATATGAATATGAAAATGCATCTTTTTCGGCTAATTATGTACAAACTGGAATACATCTGAATAACAAAATTACCCCCTGATCAAAATCAAAGACAGCAATGGGGGTAGGGGCAGTTAATATATTAGCCTACTTTGATTTTTCAGTGGGTGAGGGGAGATATGCAGTTGGAAGACAATGCCTTCTTCAACCCCCCCCCCCCCCCCCCCCCAATTCTATGGCCTATGGCATTAATAAAAATCTGAGAGCCAATACTCTTCTTTTTTTAAACAGTGCTCATTATTTCTGTAAAATATCAATCTTTATTTTGGTTTGAACTGCTTTTAATTGTATTTTAAAGTAACCCATCTATTCCACACCCCAACAATTTCGTAATTTGTACCATTTTGTTGATTTCCACGTCGTGTTATATGCTTGTTGTTGATTTCAGCTTGGTAAATACGCAACCTAAGAATGCTGACTTCACGTTATGACTACAATCCCTTTACGTCAAAAGGTTTTGATTAAAAAGATAATGAATTCAAATTTTACAGTCTTTTTAAAATCTAGCTAACTTTTGAGATGTCACCTCACAGTCAACAAATTTATATAATATTTTATCTAACAAATATCAGGATTATTTTTAACTAATTGTATTCAGTGTACGTTTAACCGCAATTTGTATAAATACTGCATGTTCCTTTCCCGCGATCGCGAAATGCATGAGTGCGAAATTAACAAAGACAACGGAAATAAACAAATGAAACAACAATTAAGTATTCATTGATGCGAACAACTATTTGGTGGTGAGGTTTTTTCTCACAAATTTACATAAAGATTTACTTGCGTGTAATTGTATTGTTTAATGTCTGCAACAGTCTCGGCTGACTGTCAAGCGTGACCTATATGCACACTGAGAACAGCCAATGAACGTTTTCCAAACGTTCGCGAACTATGTGATTGGTTCCCTACGTGGACATTGGGTTTAACGTGAAGCGCATAAACCAGTTTAGCGGATGTTTTTGTTTTGCTCGGTCTAGCTGAACTCGGTCCTAGCCTAACTTGTCTTTGGCCCTGAACTAGCATGTGTATTGAAACTGACACGCAATTTCGGTCCGTTTTTATTACTTTGGCTCAAAGACTTTACAGAGTTAACATACTGCAGATTTTTCAGACTTTTCTTGCATACATGTTGCCGTTAAAATTAATAACTGTGATTATTAAAATAAGCAAACACTGTTATGCTGAATTCTTGATGACACTGCTTCTCGTTACCAGTCGCGAGATCCCTGTTAATATTTGGTATTATTATTATATGTTAGGTGTCGGATAGAATATGTAACCGATTGTTCACATCGGAAGAAAGAAAATGGCTTAGCCAAATTTTTAGCTCAGAACTAGATGGTTGTTGCTATAGTTTGTGGCCTTTCACGTGTCTTGTGCCCTTTGCTAATAGCCACCATTCTGAAACGTATCTGTCTGCACTGAACTCGTCAAAATCATGCACGGTGGACGCAGAGTGGATGGCAGCGTTAGGGTGGATATTTATATCACCTGCAGGGGCGTGCACAGGAAATTTTGCAGGGGGGTGGGGGTGGGGGGGGTGTGTGTGTGTGCTGGTGAAGCCCGACACCGCAATTGCGAAGCCCGTGGGAAATTTGAAAAATTGAACCCTTCTAGGGCTATTCTGAGGTGTTTTCTGCTGGCTAGCCAAGCTGCTTTCTGACCACATTTTTTTGAAAAGAAATTACATTAAAAATCGGGATAAGAAAAAAAAATTCGCCTTGAGCGGGGGGGGGGGGGGGGGTGGGGGGGGAGGATGTGTTTCGATGTCAACAAAGTGCCTGTGCAATTTGTTGGATATGGAAGCTTTTTATCATATTACCAATGATAAGTTTACTATTTCTTGTACATAGAGCAAGGAGAGTAAAGTGCACAGTTGCGTATATCTAAGGTCATGGTATGTACTATCCTGTCTGTGGGATGGTGCATATAAAAGATCGCTTGCTACTAATGAAAAAATGTAGCGGGTTGCCTCTCTAAGACTACATGTATATGTCAAAAATGTCTGAATTACCAAATGTTTGACATTCAATAGCCGATGATTAATAAATCAATGTGTTCTTGTGGTGTCGATAACCAAAACAAACTACAGCGTTTATATATCCATACATGCATGGTCATTACAACATTTAGTCTACACATAATAAAGATTAAGCCCCCATTACTAATTAGAAATGAGTGATGTTGATATATACTTCTACACAGATTGTTACCGGCCGGAATGGGAAAAGTTGAGATGCAGCCCAGTGGTGACAAAAAGTGAGTGCTCAAGCTCCTGAGCCTTTTTCATTTCTAAAAAAAGTGCTCCACAACTGGTATATTAAAGACCATATGGTATATGTGCACATATGTCCTGATCTGTCTAGTAAAGTGTGTTTTATTTAACGATGCCACTAGAGCACATTGATTTTTTATCTTATCATCGGCTATTGGACGTCAAACATATGGTCATTCTGACACTGTTTTTATGAGGAAACACGTTGTTGCCACACAGGCTATTCTTTTACGACAGGCAGCAAGGGATCTTTTATTTGCACTTCCCACAGGCAGGATAGCACAAACCATGGCCTTTGTTGAACCAGTTATGGATCACTGGTCGGTGCAAGTGGTTTACACCTACCCACTGAGCTTTGCGGAGCACCTACTTAGGGTTTGGAGTCGGTATCTAGATTAAAAATCCCATACTTCGACTGGGATCCGAACCCAGTACCTACCAGCCTGTAGACCGATGGCCTAACCACGACGCCACCGAGGCCGGTAATCTGATCTGTCTAGATAAAAGCTGCATATACATATAAAAGATCATGCTTTTTGATAGTAGTGGGCATGTTTCCACTCTCTAGATATCAACAAAGTGTCACAATAACCATATGTTAATATCAAATAGCTGTAGTTCAAAATGTGCTAAGGTGCTGTTGAACAAACATTCCTTTCCTTTCCTTTTTCTTTTAATTAAGTATTGAAATAACCGTATGTCAGACACCAAACAGCCATAGTTTAACATGTGCTGAGGTGTCATTAAACAAACATTCCTTTCCTTTCCATCTACCAAAGAGAAATGTTTGTTACACATGTATACAACCCATCAAACCTGGGGCAATTAAGTGTTCAACCACTGAACCACACTCTAAATCTACAATTTAGCCAGGGAAAACAAATTACCTACATGTAAATACACTGTATAAAAGTACACAGCTGCTAAATGTATTGGAAATATCAAAGATCTGGAGCTATTAGCCGCACGTGTTAATTATCGTCAAACTAATGACTTTGTATGTACACATGTACGGTCCACAATGATTCCGCATGCAATTATTCCATTCCTACCATTCTGCTCAAATGTTAATAACATCACTGCACGAGCTCTACCTGTCAAATATCCGGACATTAATTATAGTCTAATGGTCTGTGCTACCAGTAAGAAGAAAACAAGGAACGTGACTTTAAAGACTGTCAGGAGGACAACTATGTACTTGTATCTAGCCAATAATACCCACCTGAGACGGTGCAGGCAATACGATCCATACATGTACATCTACGTAATGAAAACAAGGTTGATGTCTTCTCACATAAACAAATTCCGGATTCTACATGTATTATTTTATTTACAAAAACAATCAGATAAGTACTGCATGTACATTAATTAATTTGCATGTAGAACAAAAGGTCTTTGAAAGTTGTGAGAACAACCATTTCATTCATGCATCACTCACACAAATGTAATTTTGCATATCCTATTTTTCATTCATGCACTAAACTTAGGACATCATTCACATGGACATAATGGGTTATTCGAAAAGGAAATGGGTTTCCTGTATTTATATTTGCCTAAACCATAAATAGAATACACACATTTTCAGTTTGCAGAGGCCTGAATAATCATGTAGCTATATTACCAGTATAATGCCATAATTTAGAGTTGGGGGGGGGGGGGGGGGGGGGGGGGGGAGAATTTATTTCGAAGGAAGGAAATGTTTTATTTAACAACGCACTCAACACATTTTATTTATGGTTATATGGTTTTGGACATATGGTTAAGGACTACACAGATATTGAGAGAGGAAACCCGCTATCGCCACTTCATGGGCTACTCTTTTCAATTAGCAGCAAGGGATCTTTTATATGCACCATCCCACCGAAAGGATAGAACATGCTACAGCCAACTGGTAACAGTAACACAATTACATGCAATATATCCACAGTTCTTAATGAAAACCAGACCTGTCATTGAAACCCACACAATAATCATTTGCAGTGCATACAATTTAGCAAACTCAATTTGTGACAATGTTTTTCTTACACGACCCAGTAAAGATCAATATACCCTCATGTGCACATTGTTGGCTGGATAGAATAATTCTCAATTAGTCCACAAAGAATTTCTCGTTAATGATAACCCAGCATACATGTACTTTTCAATCTTTGCATGGCTGTAGGTTTTTAACTTTAAATTGGCAGCTGCCACACTTTTCCTGACATAATGAAATTTGCTGCCACTACTATAGTTTGTTTGCATCAAAAGGGAACTGACGAATTAATTGGTATATACATATTATACATATTATTATGTTTTAAACCAATACATTTGTACCAACTTGAAAAAATATCTCAGTATATATAAATAAAAACGTTTCTTTACAAATTACCATCAAATTGCATATATGTGGGTTAAATCTCTTTTTTTGTAATACAGGGATGAAGGCATCTGATGGAATAACCAAGGTGATTAAGCACCAGCAATTCAGCCTTTATTTCTGTGTATAGGCTTTATCAGTTACTTCAGATGAAACTGCATACATGTACCTTGAGGAACAGGATTTAGCTCAGTCCGTCAAATACTCACTTGAGGTGCTTACATCACAGGATCGAATCACCTCGGTCGATCTATTGAACTGATTGGGTTTTTTCTCATTCCAACCAGTGCACCACAATTGGTCAAAAGTCGTGGCATGTGCTTTCCTGTCTGCAGGAAAATGCTTTTAAAAGATCCCTTGCTGCATTAGGAAACATGTAGTGGGTTTTCTCTGATGACTACGTGTCAGAATTACCAAATGTTTTACGTCCAATAGCCAATGATTAATGAATCGATGTGCTCCAGTGTACCTTGGCTGTTCCAGCATTTTGTCTTTACACTTATATTAAAACTGAGTTTTAGTTTTATACAGTTTGATGATAAAAATAGTTCCATAAAAATATGTTTGCAAAAAATGTTGGTATGGGTTTAAAACTTTATAATAAGTTTTTATAGGAGATTTAGCATTAAACAGTTTATAGTTATATATAGGGAATAACTGGTTATTGTCTTAAGATATCGGCTTTATCCTGCGAAGGTTAGAATAGCGAATGCGACCTGAGCAGGATAAAGCCATTACCTTAAGACAGTATCCAATTATTTCTTTTATCTTTTATCATACAGGAATAGTCGGAAAATCATTATGTATTTCATTTTTGTGTATGCAAATAGAGTATCGTCAACCTAGCAAGGCTTTTGACGTATGACGTCATACAAGGTACATGACGTAATTTTTTTGTAAGACGCTAGCTACATTTTGTCACATTCAAAAAGCATTTCTAAACTCTAATTCATAAATAAATATACAAGTTTTGTATTGTTATCGCAAAATTAAAAGTTATTTGTATTTACTGTACTTAAACAAATGATTTAAAGAGTATGTTTTTTGAAAATCTACTCTGAAAGTCGAGTCTGTCTTATGTCACGTGACCTATAATTTTTATCTAGTCATCGTATCTTGCCTGTATACAGTGATTGCGGGATATATATATATATATATACCAATTCATGGGTTCCTTCTTGACACAGACAGACAATAGTTGAAACAGGAAGAATAAAATCTGTGGGCTCACCGAGGACTTATTCTGTGATCCATTACATATGAAATAAATATCCAAACCATTGAGCTATACATATATAGTCCATTCAATCTTTGTGGGAAGAAATAAATATCAAGTACATAAGATCTATATAATTATGTAACACAAATGTTAAAGGTTACAATGGAATCAATATCAGTGTTTAACATTTCTGAAGACGAAAGAAAGGAATGTTTAAAAAAAATTAAAAAAATATTTAACAACACATTCAACACATTTTAATTTCGGTTATATGGCATCGGACATATGGTTAAGTACCACAGAGATAATGAGAGGAAATCCACTGCTGCCACACAATTAACAATTAGTTCTTATTAGCAGCATTAGTATCCTACAGACAGCAAAGCACATACCACAGCCTTTGTTATACCAGTTGTGGACCACCTGAAATGAGAGCATGCACGCACACACGTACACATGCACCCACCCCACCCACCCACCCACACCCACACACACACACACACCCCCCCCCGACAGGAATCAATCCTAGATCCTAGACTGACTGCACATCAGAAAAGCACTTATACCATTGAACGCATGTGCCCCAAACATATCTCAGTTGGCGAAAATACCTCAAACTGAAAAGTGATAATGATTGATAGAAATATGATAGTTGTTCACCAGTTTTCACAATGAATACTAAACAGATTTTATTGATTAAATTTGAATACTTGTGTTCATTTACATTAGTAGCTACAAGGAAGTATTTTTATGACCATGTTAATGGCTAATAGCTATAATATGATACAATTAGATATTAATGCTTGAAGGTAAATGGGTTTTTTATTGACACATATACATTTAAAAAATTGGGGTTCATAAATAAATAAGAAACAGTTTTTATTGAATGTTGTACACATACAACTGAGACAGTTTGAAGCCATATGCAAGTATTAAATGACCACAAGGACATTTGTACACTGAATTATTAATCACATGCTATTGGGGGGAAAAGTTAAAGTTTGTTTTGTGTAATGACACCATTAGAGCACATTGATTTATTAATCATCGGTTACTGGATGTCAAACATATGGTAATATTCACATAGTTTCTAAGAGTTTTTTCCATTAGTAGCAAGGGATCTTTTATATGCACCATCCTACAGACAGGATAGAACATACCACAGCCTTTGATATACCAGTACCAGTCATGGTGCACTGGCTGGAATGACAAATAGCCCAATGGGCCCAATGATGGGGATCAATAGTAGACCGACCGTGCATGAAGTGAGTGTTTTACCACTGGGCTATGTCTTGCCCCTTAGGCTATTGGATGTCAGAGTCAGACAGACCTTTAATAATTCTGACTCAGTCTTGAAGAAAATTGGCTAGAAACCTGCTACATTTGTCTGTTAACATCAAGGGATCGTTTATATACACTTCTTCACAGACAGGACAGAATATATACAGGGCCCCAAATAGCAGTGAAACAGTCTACTTTTTAAACCTATAGTGCAATAGAAATTCACCTCCTAAAACCACACAAGTAATCACAGATCATTTTTCAAGAGACAGATCTACCTGTATGTACAATTATCTCATCTGCTAGTTACATGTAGAACACAATTCTGTCACATTTTAATACCATAGGTCTCTAGTATACCGGTATATCACAAATATCTTAATTTTCCACACATTATCCCAAACCCTTTCTTCATTCCATGCCTGCAGCCTACATTTTTTTTTTTAGCACAACATATTTCTTTATATTATATAATATCTTATATATCCAGGGCAATCAAAGTATGTTATATTTTTCAGATCACATACTTTAAGAATTTGATAACTTTGCAAATTAGATGTAAATTAATCGAGGTCATGGCACTGGGTTTATTGACATTTAAGCAAACGTACTAGGGTGACACCCCATAACTGACGTATGCATTCATAGTCACCAAACAAAAACATTTCAATAGCAACTTTACATTGAAAGCAACCCAGCATTCAGACATTTTTTTGTTTTTAAATGTTAAGCATTAGTTTATTTTTATGTAAGGATATCCAAAATGACTTCATTCAAATTTAACGTCATTTCCATTCAAAAAGACACTGCGTCACATATTCTTATGTCATTTGAATATTGGGTAATGGCTGACTAGAATTAAAGTTGTGTATACAGTTTACAAAAACACATTGCATTAAGCTTGAGATTATATGATAAAGAGATTATTACCCTCGTGTGTTTCAGTATCATCAATATCATATATTAGCCAGAGGCTCGCATAATACAATTTTTATTCCTAATATATGATATTGATGATACCGAAAAACACTCTGGTAATAACCTCTACTGACATACTACATGTACAGTGTAAATGTATATATAACATAAATACCAGCAGTTGATATTTTACTTCCTATTTCGTGCCCTGACTTACATGTACCATGATCTTTGTTATACATGTACCAGTCACAGGGTGCTGGTTGGGATCAGTGCTATATACATGTAGAGTGCTCGTATGTGGTGTGATGCAGTCATTGCTTTCTTTCTTCACTCTCTATGATCAGGGTTTCTGCCAGAGGGTAAAACGGGTATGGCTCCATACCCAAATTTGTTTGCAGATTTGTTTTTTTAAGTTAACCTATTGACAAAATGAATTACTCTTAATTATCATTACTGTATGATTTTCTTAACCCTAACCCTAAACTTAACCCATTTTCTTTCTGGGGGAGCCACCACCCCACCCCACCCCCCAACCATACCCCCTGTTGACAATGGTTGCATTCATTTCCATAGCGCCATAACCAAAGAATATTTCTGGCAGAAACCCGGTCACTGGTGGTAACATCATATAATTGTTATTTCTGATAACACATACTAATAGCACATATCCATGTGATGACAATTTAAAGACATATGTCTGGCTGCTCCAAGGTGATGACCGGGTCGCGAATGTCATGTTATCCAATGAAACAAAGCACACTGGAAATAGGTTACTCTGTGAGTTTGATGTATAACTGAACCTGACACGGATTCGTCTATGATGCATACATATATACATGTACGCTAACTACAAGTGCCATACTATAGTCCCATAAATAATTTTAGTTGGAAAAGACATTTGAATTTTATTTCAAACCTACTTTTTAAGATATGTATGAAATAGAACACTACATTCGTGTTCATTATGTCTAACTCCAGTCAACCATGCGATTACAGATCAGTTGCCGACTGACTTTTCTGCATCAGACTACAACTGTGCCACGATAGTTAGCAGATTCGTCACCGATGATGTTACGACGATCGGCAACATGTTGAACTTCTGTGATGTGACAAAACAGGTTCCCGAGCATCAGACACAGATTGCAATTGATTTGAGCATGCTTTCCATTTTCCGAGCGCAAACTGTACATGTTGTATGGCCATCATGCAATTTCCCCCAGTTAATTTTGACCTGAGTAATGTTGTTTTGTTTTTTTTGTAATTCCGACTGTTAGGGTTTGATTTGTGCAATCGCAAGGTCAACCTGAGTTTGGCTTTAAATATCATTTATTTTACAACTCGTTTGAAAACATATCCAACTCGCTTTCACTCGTTAGATACATTTTAAAACAACTCATTGTAAGATAAATAGTATTCGCTCTTGTAGTATATTCTTTAAATATTAGACACGAACATGTACTGTACAGGTAAATTAATACCTTCTGGGCTGTCATTTAATACAACCATTCCTATCCTATAATATCCTACATGTATTTAACAAAGAAACCTGATATTCAATTTTACAAAAAAATATTTTACCTACAATGTACATGTATATGTGTGTGTGTGTGTGTGTGTGTGCATGTGTGTGTGTGTGTGTACTATGTACTATGTTCTATGTAGTGGAAATAAATGTACAAAAGGTGTAGATTTATGAAAAAATAATTCATAAGCCTTGGGCTTTATAGATCTCATTCATTTAGGCACAACAGGGCTTTTTTTGTCTCTTCTGAGGACAACAAAGTGTTTTTAGTTTGGTAATGTTATTAATAGCTGCTGAAGAATTGTGGATGTTAAGAAATGCAGCAAGTTATTTTAATCTAATTCAAGCTTTACATTTCAATGGTTTTAAGGCGAAATGTTTGAGTTCAGCATGTTAATACTTAACTTGGGCATAATTATTTTGGCCACATGTATTTTGGTGCAATCTAAATTAAAGCCCTGCCCACAGGGGTGAGTTATCATAAATCTGCACTTTAGGGTACATTATCCAACTTAATCCATTATTCATTAAAACATTTAACGTGACTGCAAAATTAACTAATTGTATTAAAAATAAAAGCTGGTTAAAATATCAAGGACCAGAATTATAGCCCAAAATGGCATGTCATTTCAGACCCAATCTTAATGATTTGCCTAGAAAATTAATTACCACTAGTAGATGGCTGGTATTAATTACGTGTGATATGCATACTAATACTATGATCTTGTGGCCATAATGAAAATAACAGCAATTACACCTACTCATTTAGACATACAGTGAAACCCCTCTAAACTGGACATCGACATGAACATGGAAAAAGTTTGGTTTTAAGGGGTATCTGCTATAGAGAGATTCTGTTCAGTACCACCGGCCTCAGCGGTGCAGTGGTTTAGCCATTGGACTATAGGCTGGTAGGTACAAGGTTCGCAGCCCTGTACCAGCTCCAACCCAGAGCGAGTTCTTAAGGACTCAATGGGTGGGTGTTAAGGCCACTACACCCTCTTCTCTTTCACTAACCACAACCAACTAACACCTTGACAGACAGTCCAGATAGCTGAGGTGTATGCCAAGGACAGCGTGCTTGAACCCTAATTGGATATAAGCACGAAAATAAGTTGAAATGTTCTGTACTGATATTTAAAAAGAGGCCATACACACACACAAACAAACACACACTCAAAATGTCTACATAAATTGCAGTTTTGAAGGAATTCCAGTTTACATCTAGTCTGCCATGTTTTGTGGGGTTTCACTACATGCTTTGTTTTGCTATATTTGACTTGCTGGCGCGCTGACGCTGTATTACAAGCAGGACGCAGTATTATTAAAGTCAATGATGTTCGTACCAACTCCTCCAGGGATTTATGAAACACCATTATAATGATTCGGTTTTCGCTGGCATTATGAGTTTTACTGTCGCATTTAGACACTGTTATTAATCAAACACCATTCTTCCCGTTAATTAATGACAGCCCACATAAATCACAGAACATGTACAAATCACTCTTGTCAATGAAACTAATACAATGTAATATGTTCGTTCATTTTCTGTTATTAAAGTTCAAGCACGTCGTCATGGGCTGTAAGTCGACAATGGGGGTTTAAGGTTAGTTGTTACTGTTTATAGTGAGAAAACAAGCTGGTGCATGTAGAAGACTGAAATTTGTAACAGCATTCATCGTGTGTTATGCAGTGCCGCTGCAACAGCATTCATCGTGTGTTATGCAGTGCCGTTGCAACAGCATTCATCGTGTGTTATGCAGTGCCGCTGCAACAGCATTCATCGTGTGTTATGCAGTGCCGCTGCAACAGCATTCATCGTGTGTTATGCAGTGCCGCTGTAACAGCATTCATCGTGTGTTATGCAGTGCCGCTGCAAAAAGATATTGCAAAACAGGTCTGCATGCAATGACGTTCATATTAGTATGTGACATTTACTATGTTATTTTCTGTACTAAATTGCTATCGTAAGACGGTGTGAATTTTTAGGGCTGCAGGTGTAGTGGCCTATTAACTTACACATGGAGACCTTGCTGGTTAAGGGAGCTGTCATCCTTGCTCCCCATTACTCCTCTGAGAGTAGTTAAGTCGAATAATGTTTTGCTCCCATAGCATACAGGGTTTTGAAAATTTGACTTGACACCCATGGCTTTGAAATTGGGAATTTTAGCGTCGTTTTACCAAAAATTGGAATTTTCAGTTTCATTCCAAAAACATCTTAGTAAACAAAGTTACAATTAAAAAAGTAACGCTTTTATGTATATTCATGTACTTGTGTGTATTCAAATAAATATATCTATTGTGCATAACAAAATGTTATAGTTGGGTTGGAAGGTTTGTCAAGTGAATGATATTTACATTCAGATTGGGAATTTTTTACTCCAAAATTGGGGAAAAACGACATAGCCTCTGTAGAATGGTGGGGAATGGTGCCTATTATCAGTCTAGAAACATAGATGATAAAACCCTGACATATCAAGTTATATATATAAATATGACATCAAAATGGCTTCCCATAATCTAAGATGGGGCAGCAATTAATGACTCCGCTCAAATTTGTCCACGTCGAGGTCAATCTGCACCTATTTATTGAGCTGTGCACTCATTTTGGGTTAAGAGGGTGGGATGCAGCTCAGTAGTAGAATGTTTGTTTTGTTTAACGACACAACTAGAACACATTGAGTAATTAATCATCGGCTGTTGGATGTCGAACATTTGGTAATTTTCACACAAGTCATCAGAGAAAACCTGCTACAATTTTCCTAACGCAGAAAGGGATCTTTTATATGCATTTTGCCACATACAGGAAAGCACATACCATGGCCTTTGTCCAGTTGTGGTGAACTGGTTCTCAGTAGTAGAGTGCTATAACCTCAGGTGCGATGGAATATGCATGATCATTCATTTCATTTCAACTTATTTTTGTGCTTATATCCAATTAAGGTTCAAGCACACTGTCCTGGACACATACCTCAGCTATCTGGGCTGTCTGTCCAGGACAGTGGGTTAATTGTTAGTGGTTAGTGAAAGAGAAAAGGGTGTGGTGGTCTCACACCTACCTATTGAGTCATTAAAACTCACTCTGTCCCATCTCTATGGGAAATCGACCGAGGGCGGTCGTTGTGTCTTAAGAGAAAAGGGTGTGGTGGTCTCACACCTACCTATTGAGTCATTAAAACTCACTCTGACCCATCTCTATGGGAAATCGACCGAGGGCGGTCGTTGTGTCTTAAGAGAAAAGGGTGTGGTGGTCTCACACCTACCTATTGAGTCATTAAAACTCACTCTGTCCCATCTCTATGGGAAATCGACCGAGGGCGGTCGTTGTGTCTTAAGAGAAAAGGGTGTGGTGGTCTCACACCTACCTATTGAGTCATTAAAACTCACTCTGACCCATCTCTATGGGAAATCGACCGAGGGCGGTCGTTGTGTCTTAAGAGAAAAGGGTGTGGTGGTCTCACACCTACCTATTGAGTCATTAAAACTCACTCTGACCCATCTCTATGGGAAATCGACCGAGGGCGGTCGTTGTGTCTTAAGAGAAAAGGGTGTGGTGGTCTCACACCTACCTATTGAGTCATTAAAACTCACTCTGTCCCATCTCTATGGGAAATCGACCGAGGGCGGTCGTTGTGTCTTAAGAGAAAAGGGTGTGGTGGTCTCACACCTACCTATTGAGTCATTAAAACTCACTCTGTCCCATCTCTATGGGAAATCGACCGAGGGCGGTCGTTGTGTCTTAAGAGAAAAGGGTGTGGTGGTCTCACACCTACCTATTGAGTCATTAAAACTCACTCTGTCCCATCTCTATGGGAAATCGACCGAGGGCGGTCGTTGTGTCTTAAGAGAAAAGGGTGTGGTGGTCTCACACCTACCTATTGAGTCATTAAAACTCACTCTGTCCCATCTCTATGGGAAATCGACCGAGGGCGGTCGTTGTGTCTTAAGAGAAAAGGGTGTGGTGGTCTCACACCTACCTATTGAGTCATTAAAACTCACTCTGTCCCATCTCTATGGGAAACCGACCGAGGGCGGTCGTTGTGTCTTAAGATCTAACCACCTCAGTGCATGGACCCATTTTCTGACTGGGTTTTTTATTCATCCCGACCAGTGCCACCATTAATGGTACATGTATATCAAAGACCATGCTATGTGCTATCCTGTCTGTGGGAAATTCTATATGAAAGATCCCTTGTTACTAATGGACAAATGTAGTGGGTTTCCTCTGTAAGACTGTATGTCAGAATTACCCTTTTTTTTTTACATCCAACAGTCGTTAATTAAAAAATCAATGTGCTCTAGTGGTGTCGTTATACAAAACAAACTTTTAACTCTTTTTTTTCGTCTATGGAAAAATGCATATAATTTACAAAAGATCTTTTGCTGTGTATTGATAGAAAGAAAATGGGTTAAGTTTAGGTTAGGGTTAAGAAAATCATACAGTAATGATAAAAGTAATTAATTTTGTCAAAAAGTTAACATAAAAAAATTAATCTGCCAAACAATTTGGGTATGGTGCCATACCCGTTTTACCCTCTGGCAGAAACCCTGATAGGAGAAGCCAGCCAAAATGGTGGCAGTGTGGTTTTCATGATCAAATATCAAAATAACCACATGTTGAACACAAAGTAGCCATTGTTTAGAATGTGCTAACTTGAACCAAAAGAACCGACCAAAACAACTGCATCCCTCGAGCTAGCCATGTTTAATTGTGTTGGAATCTCCAGCTTACTGTCGTAGACAGCCTGGAGAGCATAGTCCAACCAATTAACGCAGGCTTTCAAAGGATGTCAACACAAATCAAGAGACAATTGTGTGTCCATTAACGCTTGAGAAAATCCTGCAAAATGTCTTTCAAGCACCAGCCAGCAGATTTTATTGATTAAATTTTATTAACAAGACAAAACGTCCAGTTAAACTTAAATGTCATTTTTTTTTATGATCAAGCTAAAAACATAAATGCTTAACAAGCACATTATTACTTTGGGGTTTTTTGTGACATGAAATTCTGGTTCCATGATTTTGCCGACATGCTACCAGAAATTTTCATTTTCACTTGTGACGTCCGGAAGTCTGTGGTGACAAAAAATTCAGAGTATAGTGGTCATACATACCTCCCAGCTCAGCTGAACACTGATTCTCTGCTGTAGTGACATTTATTATCCACATAGTTCAAGATATTCAGGGAAATATAACTAGTATGACCCACATGTGTCATAATGATTTCACGTGCACAACGAATGACGTCATTTTGTGAAGAGACTTCATAACTTAATGTGGCTTCCCCAGTGTACACGCTTATCAAAATGACGTCATTTCTGAAAATGACGTTGTTTCGTAGTCTCTTTTTAGTAATGTTTGAAATGTTTTGACATGGCCCTAGCTTGTTATTCATGAAAATAATATTTTGGATAATGTGGATAATAAAGAAATTATTACACTCGTGTGTGAATTGTACTGATTTTACAAAACTCATGTCAGGATTCATGTATTACCCTCGCTCTCTCTCGGGTAATACAATAATCCTGACACTCGTTTCGTAAAATCAGTATGATACACAAGCTCATATAATAATCTCTATGTATGCATGGTACTGGGTTATGAACCCAGAGTAGTCCAGCTTTAAACTCACTGGGTTATATATATTGTCAAGGAATATTTTGTAGGAATGCAATTCCCTACCTCTCAACATTTTGAGGAATTTAAGTTAAGATTTTCAAAAATAAAGTCTGTTATGACAGGCTCTAAAAAGAGCAAGAATGATTGCACTCAAGCAAATCTAATTTTGCATTTAACATATTTTTCATTCGCACATTGAATTTAGGATACCATTACATAATAGGTTAATTACCTGAATTTATTCTGCATAGCCCGTGCGCTATAGTATTAAGAACAGTAGTTAATTATTGATAAATACACATTACCATGTGTCATCGTGTGGATCTTTATAATATACTAGTCACAACAAGTTAAGGATCAGTATCAAATTTTACCTTGCTTTTCAGAAAAAACCCCAAAAAACTAATGAAAAGCAGATTACAGACGTGATTAAAACATGCATATTGCATGTACATCATGTTCACAGCTTGTTAGGTGACCAGTAGAAAGTGTGTGGCAAATGCATAAAACAAAATGCCACCATTGCAAATGCTATTTCTTGTTCCAGCCAGTACTACATTGTATATAGGCCATGACTGGTATATATCAAAGGTCATAGTATGAGCTATCCTGTCTATGGGATGGTGCATATAAGAGATCCCTTGCTACTAATGAAAACATGTAGCAGGTTTTCCTTTCTGAGACTATATGTCACAATTATCAAATGTTTGACATCCAACAGCTGATGATTACTAAATCAATGTGCTCTAGTTGAACAAAAATAAACTTTAAAACAACCTAAAATTGTTTGACTTTTTACGGCTTTTCTTTTTGCTGAACATGAAACTCATTTTTTATAACATTACTCCTATTTGATTACTATGGGAGGGTATACATATTTTTAAATCTTAATTGTTTTAGACAACCCTGCCTCCAAGACATAAACCAAGCATTCTGGACTGTGGCTAATTAAGTTTTGGCATGGCTGAATGATGGCATATCCATAAAACAAGTAGCGAGATACCTGTAAATTAAGTTAGCCATTCCATCAAGTAACTGCAAGAGCATTTCCACACCACTGCCATGTCCTCTAGTGTCACTGGTGTCATTAAACAAAACAAACTTTTAACATTAATTTCCACACCACTGCAATGTCCTCTAGTGTCACTGGTGTCATTAAACAAAACCAACTTTTAACATTAATTTCCACACCACTGCAATGTGTCACTGGTGTCGTTAAACAAAACAAACTTTTAACATTAATTTCCACACCACTGCAATGTCCTCTAGTGTCACTGGTGTCATTAAACAAAACAAACTTTAACATTTCCACACCACTGCAATGTCCTCTAGTGTCACTGGTGTCGTTAAACAAAACAAACTTTTAACATTAATTTCCACACCACTGCAATGTGTCACTAGTGTCACTGGTGTCATTAAACAAAACAAACTTTAACATTAATTTCCACACCACTGCAATGTGTCACTGGTGTCGTTAAACAAAACAAACTTTAACATTTCCACACCACTGCCATGTCCTCTAGTGTCACTGGTGTCATTAAACAAAACAAACTTTAACATTAATTTCCACACCACAGGCACAGGGAATGAGCTACCCCACTCCAGACGCAGTGTTCATGTGGCCCTTAACTTCTTCTGATTAGTAGTAATAGTACAGGGCATAAAATTTTAATTTTTCAGACAACCAATATGTCATTTGTGTGGTGTTAGTGTTTACACGAACGACTGTCTTCAGTAGTTCAGATACAAATCAAAAGGTTAGTAGGGAACGACTGTCTTCAGTAGTTCAGATACAAACCAAAAGGTTAGTAGGGAACGACTGTCTTCAGTAGTTCAGATACAAACCAAAAGGTTAGTAGGGAACGACTGTCTTCAGTAGTTCAGATACAAATCAAAAGGTTAGTAGAGTAGTTCAGATACAAATCAAAAGGTTAATAGGGAACGACTGTCTTCAGTAGTTGAGATACAAATGAAAAGGTTAGTAGGGAACGACTGTCTTCAGTAGTTGAGATACAAATCAAAAGGTTAGTAGGGAACGGCTGTCTTCAGTAGTTGAGATACAAATGAAAAGGTTAGTAGGGAACGACTGTCTTCAGTAGTTGAGATACAGATGAAAAGGTTAGTAGGGAACGGCTGTCTTCAGTAGTTGAGATACAGATGAAAAGGTTAGTAGGGAACGACTGTCTTCAGTAGTTGAGATACAAATCAAAAGGTTAGTAGGGAACGACTGTCTTCAGTAGTTGAGATACAAATCAAAAGGTTAGTAGAGTAGTTCAGATACAAATCAAAAGGTTAATAGGGAACGACTGTCTTCAGTAGTTGAGATACAAATGAAAAGGTTAGTAGGGAACGACTGTCTTCAGTAGTTCAGATACAAACCAAAAGGTTAGTAGGGAACGACTGTCTTCAGTAGTTCAGATACAAATCAAAAGGTTAGTAGAGTAGTTCAGATACAAATCAAAAGGTTAATAGGGAACGACTGTCTTCAGTAGTTGAGATACAAATGAAAAGGTTAGTAGGGAACGACTGTCTTCAGTAGTTGAGATACAAATGAAAAGGTTAGTAGGGAACGACTGTCTTCAGTAGTTGAGATACAGATGAAAAGGTTAGTAGGGAACGGCTGTCTTCAGTAGTTGAGATACAGATGAAAAGGTTAGTAGGGAACGACTGTCTTCAGTAGTTGAGATACAGATCAAAAGGTTAGTAGGGAACGACTGTCTTCAGTAGTTGAGATACAAATCAAAAGGTTAGTAGGGAACGACTGTCTTCAGTAGTTGAGATACAGATCAAAAGGTTAGTAGGGAACGACAGTAGTTGAGATCAGATCAAAAGGTTAGTAGGGAACGACTTGTAGATACAGATCAAAAGGTTAGTAGGGAACGACTGTCTTCAGTAGTTGAGATACAGATCAAAAGGTTAGTAGGGAACGACTGTCTTCAGTAGTTGAGATACACATCAAAAGGTTAGTAGGGAACGACTGTCTTCAGTAGTTGAGATACACATCAAAAGGTTAATAGGGAACGACTGTCTTCAGTAGTTCAGATACAGATCAAAAGGTTAATAGGGAACGACTGTCTTCAGTAGTTCAGATACAGATCAAAAGGTTAATAGGGACCGATATTCAAATGAGGGGGGCGGGACATAGCCCAGTTGTAAAAAGGTTGATTGATGTTTGGGATCGATCCCAGTTGGTGGGCCCATTGGGCTATTTCTCGTTCCAGCCAGTGCACAATGACTGGTATGTCAAAGGCCGTGGTATGTGCTATTCTGTCTGTGAGTCGGTGCATCTACAAAAAATCCCTTGCTGCATTAAAAAAAAAAAACTTCTAATTTAAAAATGTTGCAGATTTCCTATGATGACTACATGTCAGAATTACTGAATGTTTGACATGACATCTAATAGCCGATGATTAATTAATCAATGTGCTCCTTTTATCATAAATATTAAAATATACTTTTTTGTGTGCTAGGACTAAGTTAAAAGCTACCAGGTGCAAATAAAACTTAGGTTTGTTTGTCCTAACCCAACCGACCCATGAAAACTGACCCATATCAAAATCTTTGTTGACCTCTTTTGGGGAAGATTTTGTTCTTTTTAAAAAAAATGTTTTTAACCAATTTCAATTTAGGCTTAAACAAGTATAATATTGATCTGTTTATGATATTTGTCAAACATTTTAAAACCCTGATAAAATTGTTTTAAAATTTATTAACGTCATTTTCGTTGGAAATTAGAAATTCTGTAAAATTTTATTTATAGTAACATTAATTTGATTTTCCCACAACCGTGGCACGAAATCTCGTGCACTGCAGTACATGGTCATAATACATGGTACATGCTCTTGTGACAGGCAAAATATGTTTTCATGACAGGCAGTCTATGATATTTTTTTTAACATATTTTGTTCTAATCAGTGTCATTAAATTGCATCGGTATATAATATAATATTCTAAGAAACTACCCATAAATGTTCTGTGACGTGCTTCAAACATCAAATATCGTGATGCCAGGACTTTGATAATTTCAACAAATTTCCATAAATTGTAAATATGTTGGTGGCCTGATAATGCAGGTAGCATTTTATAACGTAAGTAGACAGTGGTCATGAAGGAAATAACTGGACACGTTGAACAATGAAGAAAAAGCTGTTTAGAACATTACCATCAAGCACATAATATTATAACGTACATCTAGATCAGGGATTTCCCACTGCACAGTTTTCCAAAACATTGATGAAACACATATTTTCGTATTTTCTGACGAGTAATTACAGCTTTTGTTTATGTTGATATTGGTTTTTTGCACAACCTACAGACTAACAACAAAAATCATTCGTGCCAAATTTTATGCACTACAATTTATTTTTCTTCCATCTACCAAATGGAATTTGAAATAATTAAGTCAAAGGAAATCCCAAATGTTTTTGTGAGTGTAGACAGAACTCTTACTCTGGCTGACTCAGGACAGTCCCTTTAAGTTCTGAACAGCATATGGTTTTGTGCACATAGTGAAATGATCAAAGGGAACATGTAACTATGGTACTAAACTTTTTCAAGACTTCTAAAGACAGCGCTGACTTGGTACCAACGCGGTGTTGACTTTGTATGGACCGGGATGCCAATTTCAAATGGATACATTGTATCATTCTCACATCAGCAATGTAGGCTTATTTTCCTCCAAAAAGAGTGATATTTTAAAAAAGAAAAACATTCTGACAAACGATTACAGCTTTTCCACGAACGATTCGTCATTTACGTTGATATTGGTTTTGACGAATGACAAAATTGTTCATGCCAAATTTTATGCCCCGTTATGCATTAAATGTAATATTAATAATACAGTGGATAGAAAACGATGATGGGAGAGGGGAGCTATAGCTAGTAACAGACCTTTAATTATCACAGTCAGCGAAGTGAACCACATAATAATAATGGGCAACAGACTGTATGTTATTAACAATCACTGAAAGCAACAAGAGAATTAATTCATGTTTATGTCACTTGCAGCTGTGAAAATCAAGTTGTTTCTGAATACTATGTAATACATAGTTACAAATACTTGTGTATTGACCAAGATAAAACCTTTCAATTAAATGTGTTTGAAATGTCTCAATGGTCCTATCTAGATCAAAGTTGAAAGTACAATAAATTAGTCTAATCCCACGCATAATCTTTCCATAAATAATTCTAGAACAATAATTTTTAAGTCTTGTATTGGACGACAAGACGGGTTTCCCAAATAATTTTTGTCTATAAATATAGCATGACCACCATCTTTGTTTCTTTTGTCAGCTGAGAATTCTGGGTAAACTTAGTGTGTTGAATGTGTATGCATAAAACAGTGACGTCACTAGTTTATGCAAGTACATTAACACTCTCTCAAGATTTCTCTCTTAAAATTTGTTTGTTAATTTTACTAGCTATTATAGCAACTTTGAAAAGCACCTTTAAGTACATGTATAAACTACACGTAGTCATATCTACATTTGTATGTTAAGCGGCTACCATAGGGAGTATAAAAAATAGCTTTTAATGCAGGTAGCTGCTTAATGCAGGTCAGTTTTTGTTACATTAGATGATTTGGGAGAATGAAAATGTGGCCTCTTAAAGGGACATAATTCCTGAGTTTGCTGCAATTTTTAAGATGTGATCGACTAACAGACTTTTTATCTATTGTAATTACATATCAAATATATTTTTCTGCATAAAATACTAGTGGCTGTATATTAAACATATTTTTGATCGTTCTAATATTTGTACTAGGTTAAATTTCATATTATTTCCTAAAATATGTTTTTTTCGTATGTACGAAATTATTTGAAGACAAAATCCAGTTTGGCCTTCTTACAAATATTAAGATGACCAGAAACACATTGAATATACAGACACTGCTATTCTAAATAAAAAAATATATTTATCATGTAACTTTAATCGTAGAAATATTTTATTAGTCGGAAACATCTTACAATGCAGAAAACTCAGGAATGTCCCTTTAATATTTATACAAGTGGCTGCTTACTACAGGTGACCACTAAAACAGGTTTGACTGCAGGTAGGCCTACATGTATATGTATTTTGCAAACATTTAAATTTGCTAAAACTAAATTTAATGTACATGTCTATATATTATTTTATTTTACATATCAAATTATTTCTGTCATGACTTTAATATGAGTATCTGTATTTATAATTAATTAACTTGTAATTTGTTGCTACCCTAATATTTGGACAATGTACAGGTACATGTAATAGCTAGCCCAAACCAGATGTTATGTATGTACTTTACAACAATTTTGTATGCATGAAAAAAATAATAATAATACATATATATTACAACACAAAATGAACAGAGATTGCTAAAAACATTAGTATACAACTCCAAACACATTGGATATACAGACACTGGTATTCTAAACAAGAACATTTATGCAACATGTAATTTTAGTCGTCAAAAAGGCCTCGTTAGTTGGATACATCTTACAATGGCTACACACGCAGCATACAATGTATTCCCTTTAAACATACACATAATGGCACAGTCGTTTTGTTTAAACGAATGCAGATAATAGCGTTTTAATTAAAGCTGCTTTAAGCAATGTTCAGCACTGCACACTGACATCATTCATACTAAGCAGAACTCTGCATGCCAGCAATTTTTCACTGTCACTGTCTACATGTATATTTAAGTTTTCCAGGTATGCATGTAGAATTACAAATAATGAAATTGCTGAATACATGAATATGTTAGCATTTTTACATAATTTGTGCATGGTGATAAGCATGTGACATATGTGCATTGAAATGTTAATCCCCGATTGGTTAATGTAGCTGGTAGTTAATGTACATACACATACATGTATATGTTAATATTCAAGATATAATATTTCATGAGAACTGTTGTTCTTCGCGTGTTGGTTAAGCAACTTTAAAATCACAAGAACCGCCAATTGGCTACGCGGTGAACAATTATATTCTAAAATTAAAAGTTACATATACCAGTAGTGAAAGCAAAAACCACCAATGTAGCACAGAACCATACAGTTAAGTGTTTTAGGATTAGTTAGGCCTAACTCATCGGTTACGAGAACTATATTCACGTAACTGAACAATCAGTTACATATTCGTTTGCCTGAGTAAAACTGATGTGAACTGACTTCGGGTTACCTAAGATTTGAAATATTGTCCCCTGGTTTAGGTTATACATGCCAGCAGTGGCGTACAGGTACAAATGTAGGAAGGTGCCAAAAAGTGTGTGTGGGGGGGGGGGGGGGGGAGGGCGGCACACTTTTATATTTATGCACTTTTACACTATTATAAAGCATATATAAAATAAAGCAAAATAGGCTAGTGCATGGCAGGTGTTAATAGCCACCTACTGTTTCAATATCTCCTGGTATTTCTATTCTTAACGACACCACTGTTGTATCAGCCAGTATTATCTTTATTTTATTTACATGGAATTAAAGTTTTATTTCTGACACATTTAACTGACAAAAAGATATATCTGTAATCCTCATTTAAACCATGCATCCACCAGTACACATGTTTGTTTACATAACCTGTATTCTTAGAAAACTTGCCAAGTGTTTGATCAGATCGAACAGGTTTTCTCCCACGCCTGCACATAAATAACTTGTTTGTCTTTGAAAATTTCAACAATTCAGAATTGATTTTTACACACAAACAGAAGAAACAAAGTTCTATTCATTAAATCCTACAGTCAAGCCCAAGTGAAATGTAGCTACAGACATCAGTATCCAGTAGACACCTGTTTTCAAAATGCTGCAATTTTACTACATGTATTGCATCAAATTATAACTGTTTTTAAATAAAGAAAATCTTCAACCAAATGCATGTATTAGTATATCATATCACAAGTAATTAGACAACAATGAAAGTTTGTTACTAGAGCACATTGATTAACTAATCATCGGTTACTGGATGTCAAACATTTGGTACTCATGACTCATAGTCATCAGAGGAAACCCACTACATTTATCCTAATGCAGAAAGGGATCTTTTATATGCACTTTCCCACAGACAGGAAAGCACATATTCCACGGCCTTTGACCAGTTGTGGTGCACTGGTTGGAATGAGAAAAAAAAAGACAACAATGACGAAGGGGGGAGGGTGAAAAAGGAATCAGGAGACAGTAATATATATATATATATATACAGTCTTTGAATACCCCACTGACTACTGTATATGAGAAATTTTATTTGTGGAGGGGATGGGGAAGCAAATCCCTGCACACCTCCGCTATTAATTTACAGGCCCAAACTGACCTATGACAAAAGCAGCAATCTGTCTATACCTGTATGCACGGGTATTGTTGCTGGGGCCATATAGGCATTAAGCTGAAGTTGTTAAATTTGACATAATAATTATTATGTGATAACCCCCACCATTACTCCTCACCGTCCCACACACACCAAAGTGGGTCATTTATATATCATGACATGCAACAAATTTAAACACAATAATATTTTTTATCCATTCATTCATCCATTATAATTTTATTCATCGATTGATTGATTGATTGATTGGTTGATTGGTTGATTGATTGATTGATCGATTCATTTTCATTTTGTTTACTTTTTAAATAACTGACCTAAATTAATACAGATGTTTGTTCTATATTGTTCATCAAATATCCTTACATTATCATATACAGTATATAGTGCCTAATATAAAATTGCATGTGTTTTTTATCTTGTAAAATGTTTTGTGTAATTTTGTTTTATTTTATTTTTAAGAGATTTGTCATGGGCCACATATGAATGATAACTGGTCAACCATAGAGACTCTCTTAATCAAAACTCATAAAAATTTCCAGTACAGACACAAACAGAAATATGGTAACAGGTAACAGGACATACCATGGTTGAATGGACAGGGTTTATGATAAGTTAGTACTTTTACAATTCATTGTTCCGGTCTAGTTATTTAACTTTTACCATATGCGCATTCACCCCTAGAAAGTGTAGTAAGTGCCATCTGACATAACAATGTGATAAAAACTATTTTTAAAGAATAAAGATGTCTTGTTGTAAGCAAACTCAATGTTATACACTGTATAAAAGACAGTACTTATTATACATGTATTACTTATCAAATATAATTTAAAATTCGACAGACAACTATTTTTATAAAACTAAAATAGCCTTTTAACTAATTTAACGAGCCCATAAACATGGGCGAAAGGCCTATTTAGCTGTAAAAAACATACATATTTATATTTAAGACAAGTGGAATTGTTTATTTATTTTAAAAACATAGATGAATATGCTGATTGCATTATAGTCAAAGCTTTTATGCAATAAGGATAAAAAGATGACAGGGTAGAAACTAAACCAATGTGATATACACTGTATATACTGAACTGAAATTAAAAATTGGGACAAATTTATATTAAAACATTAAAATAAAATAAAACTTTTTTTTAAATTTAATGTTCTGTTATTTGTTTCCAAGCCTATAATATTATTAACATAACTTTAACTTTACCCCCCCCCCCCCAAATTTTTTTTTAAAGTTTTATTTCATTTTCATTTCAACTTATTTTTTGTGCTTATATTCAATTAAGGTTCAAGCACACTGTCCTGGGCACACACCTCAGCTATCTGAGCTGTCTGTTCAAGACAGTGGGTTAGTTGTTAGTTGGTTAGTGGTTAGTGAGAGAAGAGGGTATAGTGGCCTTACACCTGCATGTACCCATTGAGCTCTTAAGAACTCGCTCTGGGTGGGAGCCGGTACCAGGCTGCGAACCCTGTACCTACCAGCCTGTAGACCGATGGCTTAACCGCTGCACCACCGAGGCCAGTTTTTAAGTTTTAAAAAATATTGAAAGTGTGGGGGGGGGGGGGGATGGTTGGGGGTACAGGTACATGTAAATAAGGTTTCACTGTACGCCTTTATCCCATCACAATGATATATATAACTGTCATGAAGAAAAACACGTATTCCCACAAAGGGTGACCTAAATGCAGATGCTATCTCAAAGGAGAGGTTTGTTTTTAAATGGTGCTAACAGGCTGTTAAAACGTTGAGAAACAATCAATATCATTGACCAAGCAAAGAGCGGGATTGAAAATGTATTGGACACATTGAAATCCCAGGTGGTGTTGTGATATTGAAATACAATTGAAGAAAGGGAGTCCCAGTCAAGGAAGATAGATCAGTTACCACACAACACTTAATCTAAAGCGAGGAATCGATACCGTGTCAACCGAGGTGGCCTTATTTGAAGGAAGATGTTGACAAATTTGCTTTCCGAGCTTTCATGTTTGGAATTAGGCATGTCCTGTCCAAGCATCTGTTTGCCCATTAGTACTTAATAGGACCAAGATGTGTGGACTTCTGTAATCATCTACAGTCCACTCACTTTAAACTGACACATTTCTGATTAAAACCAGATATATTTTTTTCTTCATACAAATTGGTTTAAATAAAGTTAAAAGTTTGTTTTGTTTAACGACACCATTATAGAGTACATTGATAAATATTAATCATCGGCTATTGGATGTCAAACATTTGGTAATTCTTACATATAATCTCAGAGGAAACCCACTACATTTTTTCCATTTGTAGCAAGGGATCTTTATAAACATCATCCAATAGGCAGGATAGCACATACCACGGCCTTTAATATACTAGTCGTGGTGCACTGGCTGGAATAAGAAATAGCCCAATGGGCCCACTGACAGATCAATCCTAGACAAACTACACATCAGGTGAACGCTTTACCACCTGGCTATGTCCTGTCCCCTGGTTTAAATAAATACATGTGCATGTGCTGTAAAACAAGAAACACTCTAGATTAATTAAAATCTAGGTGTATCTTCACATATATACGTGTAACAGGGAGTGTAATCTGTCAACCTGTCCCTGTTACACACGGTCACAGTGGAGGTTTATCACAAAGAGTTGTTTTACTGATTTTAAACAAAAAGACACTTACCGTATTTTCCCCGTGTATTATGCACACTTTTTTTCCAGAAAATACAGGTTAAAAATGGGGGTGCGCACTATACATAGCAATAGAAAAAATTTCTTTTTAAAATGTCCAGCGATCACCCATGAAAAATCGCCGATCGGTAGTTTACGGTACTTTACAGGTTATTGACAGTGTTCATTACAACGAAACGCCAAAACCCTCTTAAAAATCGCTTTTCACTTGTGATGGTTGTAATAAATGCAAAATAAATCTACAAAAGTATCTATACCTTGCCAAAAAGTACACAAAAATGACAAAACTGGACCGTAAATATTTTAAATTTCCACGAGATTTAATTCGGCCATTTTCGGCAAACCGGAAATATACCACACTTTTATAAATTTAGAAATCTCGCGCATTCACGTTAGCCACGAGAATGAAATGTAATATGCTATATTTTTGTTTTCATATATTTATTAGTAATTTACAGTGTATGGGGTATATAACTGTTTTGATTCATGCACGTGTGAGTCTGTGACATGTAAGTACACAAGTACTAGCCTTTGTTTACTGTGACATGTAGGTCTATGTACTCAAATACCTAACTTAAGTTTTGTTTCTTGAATATACCGCTTCTTTCGCTTTTTGTTAATTTTGGTGACGGGGAAAACGGTACATCTTGCATTCACTGTCGATTTTGTGGTTTAAAAAAACGGTGTGCATTATATTGTGGTTTATGTTTTTTTTCTTGGAATAAACGTTCAAAGTGGGGGGTGCGCATTATACACCGGTGCGCATAATACATGGGAAAATACGGTAATAGTTTTCTTCAAACTGAACTTTATAATAGGTTATTCACAGTACTTGTACCTGTAGAATAAATCGTTTTTGAAATATTATTTTTCCATAGATACATACAACTATTTATTTTTTTGTTGTTGTTAAAAGTGACAAAAGAAACTATATTTTGAACTTTTTGTTTTTGTATAAAATTGTACATTTTCAGATTTTTTATCATGTTCATGGGAGAAAATTAATCTTTCTTTAGTAGTATTTCAGGAATTTCAGTAATGGCTATAGTATGAGTAAACGTACCAGTAAGTGTGGATTAGTGAAAACATTAATTACGGGACCCATAGGGACATGCTATTTTTATTTCATGAATCAACACATTTGAGAACATTCTCCAACAATTTATCTTAACATGACTGCCAACTTAACTAATATTTTATATTTGTGAATGAAAAAAAATTGGTTTACTTAAATGACAAGGAATATTACAAAACTAATATGAGTAACTCAAAATGACAGGATTCTGTCAGCCTTTTCTTGATCAATTCTGCCAGTAATATCTCAGCAGTGGTCGGCTGGCATTATGCGTGATACACACGGATGCTAACCAATGCTAAACCGGATGCTAACCAATGCTAAACGTGTAATGTACAATTTATGATTCATTATTCGACAGTCTCTATTGTATTCCATCGAAATGCATTACTATTATTAGAACCAGGTCTTAAGATTTAAATTACAAGTTCATTCAATGGTGCGGATGTTCAGTGTACATGTTCAGTCACAAATGTACCAAATGTTCAAATTGCAAAGTTGTATTTTTTTTTAGTTTTTTTTCTTCTTTAAATAATCTAGTTACATATAGAACAGGCATTCTGTAGTACTGTGCTGCTAAAGAAAGAAATGTTTTATTTAACGACGCACTCAACACATTTTATTTACGGTTATATGGTGTCAGACATATGGTTAAGGACCACACAGATTTTGAGAGGAAACCCGCTGTCGCCACTACATGGGCTACTCTTTCTGATTAGCAGCAAGGGATGTTTTATTTGCGCTTCCCACAGGCAGGATAGCACAAACCATGGCCTTTGTTGACCCAGTTATGGATCACTGGTCGGTGCAAGTGGTTTACACCTACCCACTGAGCCTTGCGGAGCACTCACTCAGGGTTTGGAGTCGGTATCTGGATTAAAAATCCCATGCCTACACTTGGATCCAAACCCAGTACCTACCAGCCTGTAGACCGATGGCCTAACCACGACACCACCGAGGCCGGTACTGTGCCGCTAAAGCAATACATATATATGTCCCCTACTGGGTCCAACAAATGTTCGTATCTCCTAAGTTCAAGGACAATAACTCTGTGAAAACTTAATTTTCAAATTTACCTTTCATGGCAATTTATCCATTGTTAAAATGGGTAAATTGCCATGAAAAGGTAAACTTGATCTTTAACAGTACATGATAAAGCAACACAAAATTGCAGCTCAATATCTCGAGGCAGTGTGAAAAAAAAAACTAGACAAATATATGTGGGACAGACAGACAGACAGACAGAGACGAAATCTAAATCCCCTCTGGATGGACTGGTCAACTATAATAATAGTATGAAATCACAGGTATGGATTAATGTGTATATAATATGAATTGAAATGTAAAGCAAACTTGTAATTTATAAATACATGATGTAAATATGTACAAGTTAATGTTCTTTAAAAAAAAAATTTACTAATCTTGCTTGTGGGAAAAAAGATTCAATCTGCTCTTTCAAACCTATTTTATGACATATGTCTATCAGGAAATTAGATGATTTATTAACTGTGTCACCAAGTAAATTAGCTCCATCAGTTATGTAGGACAGCATCAAGCAAAAATGCCACATTTGAGGAAACAGCAAATATGTGAATCCAGGAAGTGGCATGGTTAAAAATAAAAATAAATAAATAAAACAATTTACCAATTAAGACATTCAAGAATTATAAAGTGGTGGGACACAGCCCAGTGGTAAAGTGCTCACTTGATATATGGTCAGTCTATAGGATTAATTCCTGTTGGTGGGATCATTGGGCTTTTTCCCGTTCCAACCAGTGTTCCACAACTGGTGTAACAAAGGCTGTGGTATATACTATCCTGTCTGTGGGATGCTACATATAAAAAGATTCCTTATTACTAATCGGAAAGGAGTAGCACATGCATTGCATGGCGGTAGCATGTTTTACGCTCTCATTATTTGTGTGGCCCTTAAATACACATATACAAGTACATCTGACAACATATAAAATTCTGTAAATGACATGTGCCAAGTCTATCGTTAAATAAAACAAGAATTATAATGTACTGATATAAGTCAACTATGTTTTTAGATTTCAGCAAGATTAACATTTTGGCCGAAACTGATAAAATGTTCACGAAAGTATTATATTGTTTAAACAATATTTATTTCACAAAAGAAATGGATTGGTAAACAGGCCATTGGCCTATATTAATGCCTCTTCACATTATATACATGTACATGTAAGTGTGTGTTCGCCAACAGTCAACAATGGTCTTTAATATGTATGTTTGATAACTTTAATGAGAATGCATGTTCAGTACATGTATATAAGTATTTCCAAAATGCTATTTTCCCATTTTTGGAGTTAGCAGTAAAAGTATACTGATGTTAGTTTCCAACAAAATGTGAGCTCTGTCCATTGGATGGGATGTTAAAGGTTGCATGGTACCAAAGAGAGTTTCGTGTCAAAGTTCGAGGTGCATCGTCAAATATTTACGGAGTAAAAACAGCTGTGGGTGTGATTGGTAGTAATATGTGACATTGATTATTTGTGCAAATACTATTATTTTATCCATTGACAATAAATAAATACACTTTTATTTGTTATACAGTTGTTATGCAGTATATGCCAGAGGTTGAAACTAATGTGGGGTACCCCCAAAATTGGAATAGTAATTTTCAGCAAAAATGGCAGTTGCTAATAAAAACATTAATTAAATCTCTTAAATGGTATGTGACCCCCCAGTTTCTTGCAGGTAGATTAGATGTGAGGTGCCACACATTTTATTGCTGTACTTGGGTGTGTTGATACGCTGCTTATATCAGTTTTATTAGTAAACGTTAACATTATCGGCAATAGGAATTGATTTGGTCTATTAGAACCTAAAACTGTACTTCGTGTGATATACAAGTACATAGAAGATTCGTCAAAAAATTTTTTTTTTAATATGGAAAATATCAACCGAGTCTATGTTAATCGGTATTTGTCGAGGCTCGATCTGCCGAGATTAATACCGATTAACTAGACGAGGTTGATATTTTACATGTTAAAAAACACGAGTAGTGAATTCTATTTATCCTATAACACTTCTAAAATAACATTTTAATTAAATATTTAGTAAATCAAAGGTCTGAAGTCACCTCACTGCGGTAATATGTCATCGCGATTAGCACAAATGTAGTTTGACCTCACGCACTTCAGCTAAATTAATCTCACCAAAACATTTCGCTCAGGTATACAAGTCTTGTTGGCCATAAACAAATGACCCATTGACAGCAAAACACAGACCTGTCAACCCTCCCAGATTCCGCAGGAGTCTCCCGGTATTTGATCAAATCCCCTTTAACCTGTGCAGGAGACAATTTCTCCTGTTAAATGACATTTTTGTAAGCATAAAAAAAAAATCGATACTCTTTTGTCAAAATAACATAAGGGAAGTAACTCTGCATGCCTTTTTTTCTCATTCAGAAAATGTCGACTACTTTCGGTTTCTGAGAATGTAACGGGCCGAATTGTCCCGACTGTTTAACCTTTGCCGAAGTGAGAATTGTGGGATAGCCTATTTATATTGTTAAAAAAGCACATGGAGTTTATAAAATGACGTGTTATTATAATGTTTGTTGTCATCGTAATGGCTACGAAGCGTGCTGCCGCTAATTTAATAGGCTGTGTATTGACATTCAGTGTTGCCATATAAAAAAAACTATCCAATTTAGTTCTAATAACACCTCTGAATTATAAAATGTCTTCCCACTGGATTACATAATGCAACTATGACGAATCTGAACTGCCAGACTCAGAGTTGACAGCGATACACACGATGCATGTTAAAATCACATGTCACAGCAAGACAATGAAAAGACCAATTAGCTGTATAAACATACTTGTGTCAGTTAATTTTGTATGTTTGTACAGTAAAATGTTGGTTATAAGGGTACACTTCAAGAAATTATTTTTGTACAATTAAAAAAAAATTGCGTTTGACATTGACATAAAGTTACTCACGGAAATGGGTATAATTCCGGTATATTTCACACGATGTCCGTAATGAGGTTTTACTTACGATTAATGAAAATACAATGTTTATTGCATCATTATAATGATTTCAAATAAGTACCACGCCACCGTTCCTCATTATAGTAAAAACTGAATATTAATTTATTAGATTTATATAAGTTTGTCTTTGGTACTTATAGGTATACTAACCACAAATGATAATGTAACGCAACCTATAGTATAAGGCTGTAAGTGTAATACCGTAAATGTACTAATTAATTTTTTAATTTCTTGTTCATGTTCTTAACATTTTTGGATAAAATATATATATTTTTTTAATATGTATTAAATCATAATAATATTTAAACTTTAAAAAAAAAAAAAAAAAAAGCCAAGATCTACGGTTAACAAGTATATATGACATTATATAGTATTCATATAACTTATTGTAATAATGTTTTTTTTAAATCTTGCGATTTTGGGTTAAAGTGTGTGAATTTAAAAAATCTCCTGCTTTTTGACAAAATTTCCTGCTTTTTCAACACACACCTCCTGCTTTCTCTTGACTAAAGGTAGACAGGTCTGGCAAAACATTATTAACAGAGTTGATGGTAAATATCAAATGGGTTTATGACATGGTAAGTTATAGGATAAAAGTACCATATGTCATGTCATGCTGCAGTAAAATTAAATTTTTCTCAAAATGATGTTAATGGATTATCTCATTTTAAAAATGAATTCTTCGTGAAAGTTTGTTTTCTTTAATCACCAGACATTGATTTATTAATTATCGGCTATTGGATGTAGGAAACCCACTACATTTTAACTAATGCAGCAAGGGATCTTTTATATGCACTTTCCTACAGACATGAATGCACATACGTACCACAGCCGTTGACCAGTTGTACTGGTTGTAACAAGAAAAAACCTAATCAGATGAATCGATCTACCGAGGTGGTTCGATCCTGTGACGGAAGCACCTCAAATGAGCACACAACAAACTCTTCATGAGTACATGTACATTACATTTTTAAAGGGACATACCCTAGTTTTTAAACACTAACACATATTTCCGTACATTCGAAGTGTTTTTGGACATCCTGTTGTTTTTAATATAAAAAAATGCATTTCTCATATATTTTAAAACACACGTGCGTCTGAGAAGTAACAGTTCTGGAGTCGAGTTTTAGTCTATTTTTAGAGGGTATTTCACCATTTCAAAGTCACAGACTCGTGTCTGACTCAATTTTAACTTTATCCAAATGTGTTACAGGTTTATAGATCAACTAAACTTAGTGTTAATTTTCACGGGTTGAAACTAAGGTCTGTCCCTGTAAGTAAATGTATGTATGTATGTATGTACATGTATGTATGTATATGTAATTAGTAGTGATTCTATTACTTATGTGAATTTTGTAAGATCAAATCAAATGGCTATTCTTCTTTGTTTCACCACGACTGGTACATCAAAGGCTGTGGTATGTGTTATACTGTCTGTGGGATGATGCATATACATTGTAAAAGATCCCTAGCTTGCTGCTAATCGAAAAGAGTAGCCCATGAAGTGGTGACAACAGGTTTCCTCTTAACAATATCTCTGTGGTCCTTAACCATAATATTAAGTCCGACGCCATATAACCGTAAATAAAATGTGTTGAGTGTATGGTTAAATAAAACATTTCCTTCCTTGTTTTTTTTTACTACATTATCAAGTAAACGCTTGGGAGTATTAATATGTTGTTACTTCTTTTAGTTCTTTTTAAAAATCACATTCATTTAGAGCCATTATAGTGTATTAAATTATACTTAATTAAAGACCTGTCATCCCATGAAGATGTACATCATCGCAGGGAGTGGCAGTCTTAGACAAACTATAACTGTGTTAATTAATTCTTTCTTAAAGCCTGATTCATGGAAGCAGATCAAGAGACAATTCTGAATACATTGGCTTTAGATGTATACGGCCATGAACCCTGTGCCCAAAATAATCACGCTCAAATTAATTACTCTTCTTACATACCCGTTGGTGAGAACACCATTCGTTATTTTTGATAACACACAGTGTTAACACACATACGTGCAATAACATTTTAAAGACATACAACTGGCTGCTCCTAGGTGATGACCAGGTCACAAATGCCATACTATCTAATGAAAAAAAAGCACAGTCGAATCGATTACTTTGTGACATGCAAGTTAACCTGAAATTGATGTGTCCGTGATGCACAATTAAGTTAACTATAAACGCTAGGGCCATACATAGGTTTCATTTGGAAAAGGCATTTAAATTCATTTTAAAACTGTTTTCTGAAGATATGTAAGAAATAGAATACTTCATTCGTGTCGGTTAGATACCATTTATCTTACAACTCGTACAAACGTATCCAACTTGCTTTTGCTCATTTTGATCATTGGATACGTTTTTAAACAATTTGTAAGATAAATGGTATCTAACGGCCGCTCGTGTAATATTCTCTCTATATATAAACATGCTGACCTTAAAACATTTCACCTCAAATTCACTGAAATTTTAAGCTTTAATTAGATTAAAATATTCACAACTCTTCAGCAGGTACAGGGTGTATACTATCAAATCAAATCCCATAGACGACAATACTAACATATGTGGCTAAAACTCCTACCTGCAGCGTATCAATCGATATAAACGCCACTGATATAAATACTACCACCCCTCATGCTAAAAGTAAATCAGAAATAATTGACTACCCTAGTTCGGCACAAACTTCGAGTACTTTTTTTAACAGGTATCCCATACATGTTTCAAGCACAAGGCTACTTGACACAGTGGTATTAGATGAAATAAAATTACACACATTTTTTGTCCACACTCACATTTATCGCCAATCACAAGACTTGTGGTGTTCAGTTCTGTATCAAAAGGTAGGTGCACCTCGAACTTTGACCTAGCTAGAAGTTATTTGGTTCTGTACTATCTACATGTATACATGTACATTGTACCTGTTAATAACATTACCACATTAAAAAGACGTCACTGTAATCAGATCAGACAACAATTAAAACCTGTTGTGACCAAATTAGTGAGACATATAAAGCCTTGCATGTCGATCTTACCCATATTTTTTGTTATTCAGTTATAGGCATAAATTTGGACTCAAGATAATTCAATAAATAACAGACCACTAGGATAGGTTAGCAAACACTGAATGGAAAGTCATATTTGTCTAATGACACCCCATGACATTGCTTAATCAATCACTAGCTATTGACTAATTTTAATCTACATGTATGGTGAGGGGCGGAATTTAACTCAGCATAGACCGTTCACCTGAGGTGTTTAGGACATAAGATCACCACCCATTGAGTTTTTCCCGGCCCAACCAGCGCTCCCTGGCTGGTATATCAAAACAGGCTTTCTGCCAAAAAATAATGTGAGGGTTCCATAATAAAAATAAAATAGATCGTAAGTACCCTTATTAGATGGTTATGGGTTAGAAATGTTTTGAAACTGGACCTGAATTTCATGTATTTTCACAAATTTTAAACAGAAGTTATTTCTCTTCATATAATTTTTCAAAAAATTATAAAAATGTATCCATTAATTTCATTATAAAGTACATAATTTTACATTTCGTACCCTCTGTCAGAAACCCTGCAAAGGCTGTGATATGTGCTGCCATGTCTGTAGCAAAGTGCATATGACAATGGAAAAATGTTTCTTCTGAAGACTACATGTACATTTACAGTAGCCTATGATTAATTAATCAGTGCATGCTCTAGCGGTGTCGTTAACCAAAACAAACTTTAACATATATGGCACAGAGTAATTGTCATATTTGGTTTAGGGAATATAAGACAATAAATCTGCTGTCATCACTATATTGATTAGCAGTACATTCTGAGGACATATTGATATGCAATTTCCTCGTAACTGTAGAATGATGAAAATGTGTTGGGTATAGTACAAACATGTATAATAGCAATATTTTGTATATCAAGTAAATGTAATTTTCATATATACATTATATATCATATATACAAATTATTACACAAAAACAAACCATGTAATACATGGCCATATTCATTTACTGTATAATGTGTCTTACAAAACACAATTCTCGCTTAAAAACTTGTACATGCACATGTATAAGACAATAAATTACATACATACAATGTACAACAGTTCTCAAGTGAGAATCGAATGATATGATTTTTGTTCAAGTGGTGCTGTTTAACTTGGACATCTGTCAGATAATACAGGTACAATACTATATACTATATACATGTAGTATATATAGTATATATATATTAAAGTCAGATACTGTAAGACCCAGAAGTTTGAAACCGGTAGTGAACTAATCGGATATCAAATAACAACGTAACAATGAAAACACAAACCTGTTGTACATGGAAGTGTCACAATCAAACTGTTTGAATTTACAGTGAAACCTGTCTAAACCGGACACTGAACAAACCGGAATCCTGTCAACACAGGCCAAGTTTCATAGTCCTGAATGTTCTAAATTCTAATTAAACATGATCCTCCAAACACCGGATCCTGCCTAATGATCCGGTTTAGACAGGTTTCACTATATATATATATATATATATACTCTTCAAAAAAAGAAACGCAAAAGGGTACAAATGGGTTATAACTCCGATTTTATGTTTCCTACCGGTTCATGCTTTGTGAATATAAGGTCATTGCATGTCCCAAACACATTCCCACGGTTACATTCGATAAAACGCAGCTACTGTAAAATAAAGTTTTAAAATGTGAATATTCGCAAAAACACAGCCACGTGCAAACCATGTCACCACTGCACGTGCGTTGTCTGCACGTGCAACATGAACACCGACAGTATAAAAGTGCAGGGTGTTCGCTTGCCTGGCCTCTGTATCTGGCCGACAGTTGACAATCCAGGACATGCCACGTCTCAGTGAACCGCAGAGATACAATGCCATCGGCCGACTAGACGCAGGCGAATCCAGAACGGCCGTTGCCAGGGCATTCCATGTGTCCCCAAGCACCATCTCCAGACTGTGGGACCGTTACCAGCAATATGGATCAACACATGACCTCCCTAGATCCGGTCGACCACGGGTCACTACCCCCGGGCAGGACCGCTACATCCGGGTACGCCACCTTCGGGAACGATTGACTACTGCCACCTCCACAGCCGCAGCAATACCAGGTTTGCGCAGGATATCCGACCAGACAGTACGGAACCGCCTACGTGAGGTAGGAATTCGTGCCAGACGTCCAGTTCGAGGTGTCATCTTAACACCACAACACCGTCGACTCCGACTGTAGTGGTGCCAGATTCATCGACAATGGCCTCAACTGCGATGGAGACAGGTGTGGTTCAGTGACGAGTCCCGATTTCTACTCCGACGTCATGATGGAAGATGTTGCGTGTATAGGCGTCGTGGTGAACGTTATGCGGCAAACTGCGTGCAGGAAGTGGACAGATTCGGCGGGGGTAGTGACATGGTGTGGGCAGCCATCTCACACACTGGCAGAACTGACCTGGTCCACGTGCAGGGCAACCTGAATGCACAGGGCTACATTGACCAGATCCTCCGGCCACACATCGTTCCAGTTATGGCCAACGCCAACGCAGTGTTCCAACATGACAACGCCAGGCCTCACACAGCACATCTCACAACGGCTTTCCTACAGAACAACAACATTAATGTCCTTCCTTGGCCATCGATATCACCGGATTTTAACCCAATTGAGCATCTATGGGACGAGTTGGACCGACGCCTCCGACAGCGACAACCACAGCCCCAGACCCTGCCCGAGCTGGCAGCAGCCTTGCAGGCCGAGTGGGCCACCATCCCCCGGGACGTCATCCGTACTCTGGTTGCTTCATTCAATGGGCAGGCGGTGCCAGGCAGTTGTCAACACACGCGGAGGCCACACCCGGTATTGACTCCAGATGACCTTGACCTTGGTGGTGTGTCCTATCACTTACTCACAATGGACTAGAGTGAATTGTGAACAATCCTGGAACATTTGGTAATTATCGGACTCACCATTCAATAATTAAATCAATTCTCCAAATGTTACGACAATGTGGTTTTGCGTTTCTTCTTTTGAAGAGTATATATATATATATATATATATATATATATATTATATTATATTATATTATACACATACACATACACATACACATATACATACACATACAGATATATATATATATATATATATACACACACCAGTACATGTATGTACATTTTTATACATTATGCAGGACGAAAAAACCCTAGCCTACATGTCTTGAAGCTGATTAATAATGATTGAGTTCTTTGATATTCAGCTTTTACAGTGCATGCACATTAATTATACCTGTAATGAAGTTGTATATATAAAATCGTCACATATATTTACATGTGCATTGTATATACAACTGTCAAATAAATCAGACAGAAGTGAAATAAAATTGAGAGGAGTGATTAATAGCTCCCTTAACTTAGAATATGGGGAGCCATTTAACGTAGTACCATACTGATACCATATAATTCACAAACTAAAGGGAGCCAAAGATTACTCCCTTGAATAGTCTCAGGGGAGTAATGGGGAGCAAGAGTGAAAGATCGCCTTAAATGGTGAGGTCTGATAAAGGTAGACTTACTTTTTAGACCATGACACTGATGTTAGTGTTGAGAATCAGATGGAATTTCATCATCAAACATTGGTTATAATCGTTTAGCATTAAAACCAATCAACTTTCGATTACACAATTGGTTAGAATTATATAAACATAACGATTTGAATTATAAGGACAAGGCATGCCACACCTATTGTAATTTCCAGCAGGTTCTATAGACCCTAATATATGGCTAATTTTACTTTTAATAATCACTTAATATCTTTTGTTCTTTATGTATACAGAAAACTAACACCAAACCCAACATATTTACATCATTTAAATTACAAGAACAATTACAGTTAACATTTTACAACAGTATCAATTATTGATTTTTTGTCATCAATCATCACACCGGTTTAAAAGCTATATATCGATTAATTGTCAATTATAACCGATCACTGGAAAATCACTGACTGACGTTTCATAAGGCTCTTATGATGGAAATGTATATAATTAGCACTACAAAACCATCATAAGCTATGACATATGACCCTATGCAGGGTTTCTGCCAGAAGGTAAAATGGGTATGGTGCCATACCCAAATATTTTTGCAGCTTTGGTTTTTTTTAAGTTAACCGTTTGACAAAATTAATTACTCTTATCATAACTGTATGATTTTCTTAACCCTAATCCTAAACTTAACTCATTTTGTTTCTAGGCGAGGCCCCCCATACCCTATGTTAACTGGTTGCATTCAATTCCATAGCGCCATACCCACAAATTTCTTTCTGGCAGAAACACTGCTATGGCGTGTGCTATATAGTGATGTAATAGCCTATACAATGGTTTTATGATTTCATAGCTCTAAGATAGCTTTGAAAATGCGAGCCCACGGCGCCATATCTAAATTGTTTTACAGATTTTATTATTTTAAGTTGACCTTTTGACAAAATTAATGACTCTTATCATTACTGTATGATTTTATTAACTCTAACCCTAAAAATAACTCATTTTCTTTCTGGGGGAAGCCCCGCATATCCCCTGTTAACATTGTACATGTATATATATTCAACTGCATAGTGCCATACCCCAAAATTTCTTTCTGGCAGAAACACTGGCCCAAGATGTATTTGAAATACTGTCACCAATTATGATAAGATGGAAAGAAAAACCTCTTTGTGAAACTGTTTATCAGAAATAACTTCGAAAATTTTGAGCTGCATTTGCTGCCTAAGCTAGCTCTGTCAATTTGTGGCCTTGATGCGTAACACACTTTACTACCTGAACAACACATGTAAGGCAGTTCTCCAGTATTCATTACCAATAATACTACTGATTGCAATGTCATTTATGTATTATATAACTTTACTGTAAGCAGCCATGGCAGTAACTATCTGTAATCCAGACAATACTGCAAATCTGCCGTCTCTACAATGAAGCCAGGATAAGGAAGGAAATGTGTTATTTATCAACACATTTTATTTAGGATTCTTATTCTTCCAACCCAACATCTGGGATACATGGAAGGTAGGAAATGTTTTATTTACAGTTAAATAGCATCAGACATATGGTTAAAGACCACACAGATATAGAGAGAGGAAACCCACTGTTGCCACTTCATGGGCTATACTCTTCAATTATCAGCAAGGGATCTTTTATATGAACCATCCCAAAGACAGGATAGTATATACCATGGCCTTTGTTACACCAGCTCAAAATAAAATTTGAACTTTGTCACATGCAAACAATGTCGCGACGCAAACCAATTTTTGTAAATGGCTCATTCTAATGGTTGAAATATTACAAAAACATAATTTGAACTTTGTTATATGCAAATGATAAGTGTCACCAATCAATGGATGAAATGAATGTTTAACGACACCCCAGCACGAAAAATACATCGGCTATTGGGTGTCAAACTATGGTAATGGAAACAAACAAGGTCTGTCACCAATCAAAGCCATTTTGTCTTATTTTGTGACAGTGAAATGTGTCAGATGGTCGTGCGTGTGAAAATAAGCCAGGGAGAAAGAAAAAAAAACTGAAGACTGGAATGGAGTTGTTTTGTTTGTTTCGTTAAATTGACTTCATTTTCTGTGCATTTTAATTTGGACATTCAAGATGATATTAACTGAAGGAGAAAATTGTTTTTGGAGAGACAGTTATATTACTGATTCCTGCTAACACGGCTTAGAACATGTGGTGTTGTATAATACAGGTTTATAACAACTGGACATGTGTACCACAATGGGAAAAAATGGTCTACATTCCCCCAATATGGATACCTAAAGACTTTAGTCAAGTGTCGAAGGAATAATAAAAGACAATGCGTTGCAACTGAACATGGCAAGTATGAACATGACGGAAAGTGTTAGTAACACTAACAGTCACGCAGCCATGTGCTTCTCTGAATGAGCACGTGCTCATCAAATATAAGAAAAACAATGAACATACTTTCAGGATTTCAGTTTTAGTTATGACAATAAAAGTTGATTGTATTATTCATCATTTTTGTTTGTTTTTGGTTTTGTTTTAAATGCAGGTATACATAAATGAAAAGTGTAGGTGTATTGTAACATACCATGTATTGGTGAATACACTTACACTTTAACAAAAGAAACCATGGCAACGAGTCCGGAATTGGGGTATAATATAACTTGATTTTGCACCATACAATGATACATGTAGCAGTATAAAATAATCAATGTAAACTTATCATTTAAACCAAATATATTGTATATATGTACATGTTTTAACTATAACTACTGTACTCTTTACTTCAAGGCGTCAAAGAAGGGGGGAGCAACTCACTTAATTATCACTTACATTATATCATTATAAATGTGTATGTAATACAAATACCACTGTAACGTAATCACAGGCATATACAGGAGGCCAATTTAAGTGCTCAAAGTTGTTCACTAGATTGATTTTTGCACCTAAAATAATTGAATGCAATGCCAGGATGGAATACGATAGTCCGCTAGCATTCGCCCTGCTGATAAGCCTGCTAAATTGGCATTCTTATCTGGCATTCAGTTGATAACTATGGGAGTTGACACCCCAGCCAATCACTTTTCAACACTGCTAATCTTACAGTACAGTCAACTCAGAATTGATCACAACAAAATTAAATTAAAAATGGGGTCGAAATTATTTTGTAATCTACCTGCATTTACACACCTAGAACGATACAAGTATTTGTTATTGAAGGAAGAAATGAAGGAAGGAAGAAGAAAATGTTTTATTTAACGACGCACTTAACACATTTTATTTACGGTTATATGGCGTCAGACATATGGTTAAGGACCACACAGATATTGAGAGAGGAAATTGGCTGTTGCCACTTCATGGGCTGCTCTTTTCGATTAGCAGCAAGGGATCTTTTATCTGCAGTATCCCACAGACCACAGACAGGATAGTACATACTACAGCCTTTGTTACACCAGTTGTGAAGCACTGGCTGAAGCGAGAAATAGCCCAGTAGGCCCACCGACGGGAATCAATCCTAGATCGATCGCGCATCAGGTGAGTGCTGTACCACTGGACTAAGTCTCGCCCCTGTATGTTAGTGATGTTCCAGTGGTCGAAACGTGATCAGTTTGGCTCTAACAATGTCATGATCGATTATTGACAGTGTAGGAAAATGTTTACTGTATTTGTATCTCCGGTTTATGGCCCTTCCCACTGGGAACACCTTTTTTCATACTATGGAATTTACTACAAGTTATTTATTTCTGAGCTGATAAATTTCTAAATTGCTAACAAAAATTGTAAAAAAAAACAAATTATTTCTAAAACACTTTTACTTTTCTTCTTATGTCAAACCAAACTGAATTTATTTACAAAAAACATTTTTTGTAGGAGGATGGGACAGAATACAGATGACGGAATTGATGTAAATTATTAACATGTTGGGGTTGGTGTTTGTTTTCATACATGTGCTTTCATGTCTGCATAAAGCAAAATAACATTAAATAGCTATTATACATGTAGGTATCTAGAATGAGCTATTTGTCAGGTTTATCCTGGGCATGCAGGGAACATGACAATTACATGCACATGTGTATGTAGGTGCCAAGTGCTTATAATTCAAATCCTTCTTACATACATGTATGTTCATATTACTGCTAACTGATGATCGCTGATGATCAATGATGAAATTCTGATTCCCAACAATATATACGAGTAGACCTCTGATAATTGAAAATCTGTGTGACCTGTAATTACAGGTATGCAGAATAAATCCAGGTAACTCATTTCCTTTTTGCATAACCCCGTAATATCCAAGTTAATGGTGATCCAAACATTTTTTTGCAGACAAAAAATAGGTTATGCAAAATTAGATTTGCGCAAGCAATGCACATGTGAATGAAATGATTGTTCTCACAATTTACAGAGGGCTGTATGGGTACCAGTATATCAGGGCTTTAAATCTCACCAATTTGGACACAACAGGCAGTTTGTCTGTTCTGAGCACACAAATGTTGTTTTAGTGCAGTGATGTTAAATGTTAAAGAGAGAGAGAGAGAGAGAGAGAGAGAGAGAGAGAGAGAGAGAGAGAGAGAGAGAGAGAGAGAGAGAGAGAGAGAGAGAGAGAGAGAGAGGGGGGGTAATAACAGCTAATAAAGAATTGTACAAATTCAAAATATTTATGCATTTTACCTTATTTTTATTTAATTATAGCCTAACATATATTCCCATGGTTTTGAGTAGTGAAATGTTTTGAGGTTAGCATGTTTGTACTTAATGTGGGCTTGCTTATTTGGGGCACAGCCTTGCAGGGAACATTCTGATTTAAAAGTATTTTGTTTTCAAAATCTTGATTAGTGATATTTCTAGTCAACTAAAAATTGATTAACAACTACTGTTTAATGTTTTAAAACTTGCGTAGCAATACTGAACAAAATGTTCCCTGCCTTTATCATCTCAGCTTTGGTGCAATCTAAGGCCATGGGTATTGGCTGAAACAGTACAGGCCTTCTAGAATTTTGTTTTAATCCACTAGCCATGGGATGATTGATTTTTAAAATTCACTAGCCACTATTAAAAATTCACTAGCCCTACTTTACTTTAAGTTAATACAATTTTACTAAATAATAGTAATAATCAGATATGTCACCTAAAGAGGGAAATAAAGATTAAAAACACTAACATTGGGGGTTGAGGTGGGGTCAAGATATTCATGTTTACAAAATAGACTTAACTGCAGCTATTGACAATTTTGTTTTCACTAGCCATCGGGCATGGCAACAGTAGTTATTTACTAGCCCAACATTGAATATCACTAGCCATGGGAGTGGGACTACCATAATCTAAAAGCCATGTCTGGTATGGCAATAGCAGTTATTTACTAGCCCAACATTGAATATCACTAGCCATGGGAGTGGGGCTACCATAATCTAGAAGCCCTGTCTGGCATGGCAATAGTATTTATTTACTAGCCCAACACTGAATATCACTAGCCATGGGAGTGGGGCTACCATAATCTAGAAGCCCTGCAGTAGAGAGATTCCCACATGCTTTCTCGGAATAAATTACTTCTCAAATTTCAGCCAGGTTCCCGTAGCCTCATTTAACATGCAGATGGAACATAATAAAATCTGATCTTCCTAAAGAATCTGCACCAGAAGGGTCTGCTGATCTGTAGAAAATGTCATCACCAGCCATTCATAAGCACTATTCAACCCGAGGCCAATAATTTCACAGTAATTTACTACATTCATGGTCTCAGTGCAATCAAGAGTAGCAATTCTCACTTGAATTCTCTCTTTTTATTGGGGAAGATCCACAATGGCCAGCAGGCTGCATACAGCGATGTCTTCTACAAACAAGCAAGAAAACTGCACCGTATACTGTACAGTACACAGGGCTCAAATTTAATGGATGCCATGCAGCATATTCCCGCAATGCTCTAGTTTGTATGCTCCAGTGCTCTGAAAATTAAACAGTCTCACGGCCAAACTAGCTGTGCCTTATTTTGCATAATAATAATTGGTCTTCATACACGAACACGTATCTTTAAAGTTGTTTTATTATGAAAACATAAACCGTTCACATTGATTTATATTTTTAATTTATGCTATTGTGTTATAAAGATTTATATTAACACATTTTTTGTAGTTTGCCTGTTTCCCATTCTTCTGGCCATAATGCACACACAAAAATCTGTCTAGATCAAATGGCCTTGCCTACTAATTTGCCAATATCCTAAACCAGAAGGTGTATTAAATATGTGTATGCAAACAATATAAAAAGGCTAGTTGGGAAAATATTTATGTTACAATATTAGCAGCAAACTGCATGGACATTCGATCTCTGCAGGCTTTAGATTGCATCAAAGTTAAAGAAATACATGTTGGTAAAGCTTCTCGATGACGCAAAAATGCATCCTGAAGGCCTTTTAGATTTTTGGTAAAAATCCACTAGTCGTAGGATCAGTGGTCTTAAAAATGTACTAGACACGATTAAAAATTCACTATCACTACTTTAAATAAATTTTACTAATTAGGAAATATCAGATATGTCATCAAAAGAAGGAGATAGGGTTTAAAAACCCTTTGACTGGGATGCAAAATATTCATATTTACAAAATAGACTTAAATGTAGCATTAATTGACAACTCTATTCTTAACTTGCCGGTGGGCATGGAAATAGTAGTTATTTACTAGCCCAACTTTGAATATCACTAGATGGGAGTGGGGCTACCATAATCTAGAAGCCTTGTGCATGTACTATGCATACATCTGGTGTACATTATCTGCAAGTATTTATCACACAAAAATTATACAATTGAAATAGGTCTACATAAAGCAAAATAATCTTTCAGTCATGTTTATTTGCAGAAAAAGTCACTTTTTAAAAAATTGCTACAGACAGTCTTAAAATTACCATCGGTGGGCCATTTCTCACAGGGCAATTTATTTGTTTTTAAATTGCTATGGGTGACAAATTCTTAAGTTTGAGCCATGCTGTATAATATTTTTGGCCAAAAATAAATGAAAATGAAAGCTATCAAATTTTTGTTTATAAAGTTCTACATTCTATACCATCAGAGGTATTTCTGGGCTCACAGAAGGAAGAATTTAGTTTTATATGTAGCTTATTTGTTTGAAAATTATTCAAAAGTGATTAATTTAAAAGAAATTTTATTAGCCAAATACTTACAGGGTTTTTGCCAGAGGGTAAAATGGATATGGCCATACCCAAATGTTTGCAATTTTTTTTTTTTTTAAAGTTAAAGTTTTGAGTCAATTGACAAAATTAATTACTATTAAATAGTATTATCATTACTGTGTACATTTATATGATTTTCTTAATCCTAATCATAAACTTGACCCATTTTCTTTCTTGGGGAGGCCCCCCATACCCCATATTCACTGTGGATGCATCCAATTCCATAGCACCATATATACACCCAAAAATGGCAGAAACAATGACTTTATATATATTTATATATATATATATATATATATATATATATATATATATATATATATATATACACACACACTAGTAAATGGTAAAAAGTAAAGTTTGTTTTATTTAACGACGCCGCTAGAGCACATTGATTTTTTATCTTATCATCGGCTATTGGACGTCAAACATATGGTCATTCTGACACTGTTTTTAGAGGAAACCCGCTGTCGCCACATAGGCTACTCTTTTTACGACAGGCAGCAAGGGATCTTTTATTTGCGCTTCCCACAGGCAGGATAGCACAAACCATGACCTTTGTTGAACCAGTTATGGATCACTGGTCAGTGCAAGTGGTTTCCACCTACCCATTGAGCCTTGCGGAGCACTCGCTCAGGGTTTGGAGTCGGTATCTCGATTAAAAATCCCATGCCTCGACTGGGATCCGAACCCAGTACCTACCAGCCTGTAGACCGATGGCCTGCCACGACGCCACCGAGGCCGATAGTAGTAAATGGTGAAGACAATTTGTAAAATTTAGCAACTGGGTAATTTAGCAATATAAGCCTGCGGATTCTAAGGTCGTCTGGGTTTGATTAAATATAGAATGTAATCAGTAGCAAGTCTCTAAATTTGGAACCGGCCTCGGTGGCGTCATGGCAGGCCATCGGTCTACATGCTGGTAGGTACTGGGTTCGGATCCCAGTCGAGGCATGGGATTTTTAATCCAGATACCGACTCCAAATTAACCCTGAGTGAGTGCTCCGCAAGGCTCAATGGGTAGGTGTAAACCACTTGCACCGACCAGTGATCCATAACTGGTTCAACAAAGGCCATGGTTTGTGCTATCCTGCCTGTGGGAAGTGCAAATAAAAGATCCCTTGCTGCCAATCGGAAGAGTAGCCCATGTAGTGGCGACAGCGGGTTTCCTCGCAAAATCTATGTGGTCCTTAACCATGTCTGATGCCATATAACCGTAAATAAAATGTGTTGAGTGCGTCGTTAAATAAAACACTTCTTTTTTTTCTTTCTAAATTTGGAAGTACACATACATATAGCATTGGCAGGAGATCAATCAATTATATTCTCCTGATAATAATTCCAACCTAAAAATTTCAAATAATGACAGCAATTCAACACATCTAAAAATAAGCATTATAAATAATATCTAGCACTATATTTCGATAATTAAGTGAGGTGTGCACACACACACATAAATATATATACACACACACACATACATATAATATATATATATATATTAAAATATTATCATCCTATAGAGCCTAATGGGCATCATTAGCTGTTATTTGTGATACAAGTTCAGTTCACACACCTAATTCGGAACATTTCGGGGCTGTATTCAGCAGTGTACATGCACATGTATACATGTTCTTGTTATCACGTCCAAGACCAATATTTCTGACTGAACAATGTTGTATACTATCGTAATCTGTTTTATCGGGATAACTCGTAAAATGTCAATTATTTCCTGAAGTACATTTATCACTTCACACAATGAAGTCAATCAAATGATAATTTTTGTTGCATTATATTATTTTTCACAGCGAAATTCAAGCTCTTTTCTAAGTAGTCTAGCTGATATATATATATATATATATATATATATATATATATATATATATATATATATGCTGACCGAATTCCACTTTGTTGGAAGATATATAATCTATTTACCAGTGCAACATGCATATAAAGCTAAAGGTACAATTAAAACTGTTAGACAGTTTTTGATTGTTTTACCATTAAACAGTGCATGTTTACATGTAGTAAGGCTGTCAAGAATAAATGCAATTCTAAATATACCGTAACTAGTACAATATCGTAAATGGATGTTCTATATATGTAAACAGCATGGATGTTATTTTTGTTACAGTTCTAAGACTCAGAAGCATATGAGACACTGTCTGACAGGCGGGTGAGGGGCCAAACCGCAAATTTGGGCAGAAATTATACAGATATTTAAGCAAAATGTGCTAAAATGAGAAATTTTTACCATGAATTTCCATCATTCTACCCTCAATATTGGTTGTAATCCATGTAAAGATGTGTAGTGATTCGTTTGCAACCCTATGCAGCTGTTTGGTTAATGCTATAATATGTTATATTTTGTTCAATTGGGGCAAAAGTCAGCCTGGCCCCCTACAAAAATTGGAAGCATGTTATATGCTAAGACTGATTGTGAATAAGTGAACATCTTATTTTTTTCATTTGAAATTTACCATTTAATTTTTTGTATATTTTATATTGACTCTCAGTGTTTCTGCCAGAAAGACTTTTTGGGTATGGCACTATGGAACTGAATGCAAGTTACTAAGTTGTAACCAGTCAACATGGGGCATATGCATGGGGGGCCTCCCACAGAAAGAAATGAGTTAAGTTTAGGGTTAGGGTTAAGAAAATCATACAGTAATGATAAGAGTAATTAATTTTGTCAAAATATAACCTTAAAAAAACTAATCATACCCGTTTTACCCTCTGGCAGAAACCCTGACTCTCTATTGAACATGGCAGCAAATTATTGCTAAGTAAGTTTAGAGCAGGCAGCAAACAGAGATTCTATGCAGCATTATTACTGCGTGTTGCATATAATATCAAATCTAGTTCATTAAAATTAAAGCTAAAAGTTTGTTTTGTTTAACAACACCACTTGAGCAAATTGATTTCTTAATCATCGGCTACTGGTTGTTAAACATTCAAATAGTAATTTTGACATATAGTCTTTGAGAGGAAAAGCTCATTAAAATAAATCTAATGAACTATATCGAAACTACTGCATATAAAATGAAAACTAACCTGTCCCTTGTTGTGTAGACCCACAGAACGTGCCACTCTGCTGGCTTTAGAATGTCCCCCTTCAACATGAACTGCAAAATGGTGTATGAACACATCACAGTAAACACTTCGAGCTACCTGTAGTATCAACAGTATGGAATACACATATTTACAGTTTCTCTTCCCACCGAACTGACGAAACATGTGGATAGAAATGGATAATACACACACTACGTATGCTGCATTAAAATTAAAATGTAGAAAGCACGCTTTTGGGTTTCTCTGGCGCAACCAATGACAGCAATGTGAATGTTGTCAGACTCAGTGGAGTTACTAAATTAGATCTACTGTCTTAGCCGTCACGTTACTGACGTGGGTAATCGTCACACTGGTTTGTGTTAAGAGGAAATGTGTTGTGTTAAGGTTTCAAACGTCACCAGAAATACCCGGAAGTTTTCAAAAAGAAATAAACATATGACCACGTCTTTACTCCAACCCGGATCCCGACCTGACTGTTTCTAAACCGGAAGTTGTCGTCATATACTCAGAGAAGATAACTCTTCAGTCAAAGTATTTATGTTGTTAACCCTTTCTCCAATAAGACGATGTAATTTTGCAGATTAGAAGAATTACTGAAATCAGAATTCAGATCACCAACATTATACTTTGAAATATCAGTTGTGGTGCACTGGCTGAAACGAGAAATATGGTCTAACGGGCCCTCCAACGGGGGTCGATCCTAGATCGATCGTAGGCCTACACCAGGCAACACAGACAGACATAGTATCACCCCGTCAAATAGGCGTAGGTACGGGCTCCCATCATTGTTTGGGCGGCAGGCAGGTTTTATATAGGGTTGCAAACGAATAACTATACATATTTTTACATGGATTACAACTTTTTTCTTCTGTTTCTGTTTGGGGCTGGACGTAGCCCAGTGGTACAGCTAGCGCTCGCTCGATACGTGGTCGGTGTGGGATCGATCCCCGTCGGTGGGCCCATTGGGCTATTTCTCGTTCCAGTCAGTGCACCACGACTGGTATATCAAAGGCCGTGGTATGTACTACCCTAATGTGGGATGATGCATATAAAAGATCCCTTGCTGCTAATCGAAAAGAGTAGCCCATAAAGTGGCGACAGCAGGTTTCCTCTCTCATTATCTGTGTGGTCCTTCACCATATGTTTGACGCCATATAATCATAAATAAAATTTGTTGAGTGCATCGTTAAATAAAACATTTATTGCTTTCTTTTCTTTTTTGTAGTATGAAATTGTTATATGGCACTATTAAAAAAACGGGTTGCGGTTTTTAAAATTAACTATCGGATATAGGCCTATTAATATAAGCACTATTTCCTTCCATACATCTAATAAAAATGTGTCTTTACTGGGGCTGTTTAATTAATGTGCAAAATAACGATACTATGCATGAGTTCAACGTAATTCTCGACTCTAACTGTTGATCTCCCATTGTGATTTTAGAAAAATGGTGAATTCTCAGTTTAATTGAAATCGATATATTTTAGAACTGAACAATCTTCTGTGCATATATTTTCTCAAGACAAATCTACAAAGCGAAAAAAACAACAACAACAACAACAAAACCCACCAACAAACCCCAACCCAACAACAATAGACCTCTTTCACATTCCCACTGCGCACGTGCGCGAAGAGTAACGTCCCTTGCCGAATTAGACTGTGTCCAGGCTATATACAACTTGGGGTGTGGGGGCATGATCGACAGCTGTCATGAGTGTGGTGAGTAGCTTCGTAGGAGTTGTGAATCTCTAGCGACTAAACCGGCCTCGGTGGCGTCGTGGCAGGCCATCGGTCTACAGGCTGGTAGGTACTGGGTTCGGATCCCAGTCGAGGCATGGAATTTTTAATCCAGATACCGACTCCAAACCCTTAGTGGGTGCTCCGCAAGGCTCAATGGGTAGGTGTAAACCACTTGCACCGACCAGTGATCCATAACTGGTTCAACAAAGGCCATGGTTTGTGCTATCCTGCCTGTGGGAAGCGCAAATAAAATATCCCTTGCTGCCTGTCGTAAAAAAGAGTAGCCTATGTGGCGACAGCGGGTTTCCTCTAAAAAAATATGTGTGTTCCTTAACCATGTGTCTGACGCCATATAACCGTAAATAAAATGTGTTGAGTGCGTCGTTAAATAAAACACTTCTTTCTTTCTTTCTCTAGCGACTAACGTACGTCTTTCGTATTAGATGGTAAAATGGCTGCGAAAAACGGTCTACTAAAGTTTACATTGGAATGGTTTAAGACAAAACGTAGTGAAACATTAACTTAGACGAAGTCCCTGGAGCCGCTTGTCAAGGGTTTCAACAACGCAAACTTAAAAGATTCATACAATAAAATTACCTAAAGTGGAATGTGTTTGCTACTTTTAACAATTATAATTATAGTTAAGCATTCACGCGGATTTCCAGTGATGTTTAATTCTCCACATGTATCAGTATTTAAAATTTAATCAAATATGCCTCCTCTTCCCCCTAACCCCCCCCCCCCCCCCCCCCGAAAACCCTACCTCACATAGACCTTTATCACACTCTATTTTCCCCTTATCGTTTCATTAAAAAAAAGACAGTCGTACAACTACTAATCAATATTATATGTCTGTCCACAAATTAGTATTTATTTATTTATTTATTTATTTATTTATTTATTTATTTATTTATCTTATTTTATTTTATTTTATTTTCACTATCATTTATATCAGATACATACAACTTCATTTGAAATAATATCTGATATTTACGAAGTTTTAAATCATATATTTATTTATTGATCTTATTTTATTTATTTTATTTATTATATATCTTTCTTTCTTTCTTTTATTTACTTTTCACTATCATTTATATTAACCATATACAACTTCATATGAAATATCTAGTATTTACGAAGTTTTAAAAATATTTATTTATTTAAAATTTTATTTATTAGGCCCTATTTCTTCTTTTTCATTTACCGTTTTAATTATTTCGGCTTAAAGTCAGGCTTGGCCTATTTACTTTTGTTGATTGTTCGTCGTCCGAGGCATGGTACTTAATATGTTTGCTTCCAAAATTAAAACGAAGTACCTTATGACTATGCATAATAAACTATCATGAGTTTATAATAAAGAAAGAAGTGTTTTATTTAACGACGCACTCAACACATTTTTATTTATGATTATATGGCGTCAGACATATGGTTAAGGACCACACAGATTTTGAGAGGAAACCCGCTGTCGCCACTACATTGGCTACTCTTCCGATTAGCAGCAAGGGATCTTTTATTTGCGCTTCCCACAGGCAGGATAGCACAAACCATGGCCTTTGTTGAACCAGTTATGGATCACTGGTTGGTGCAAGTGGTTTACACCTACCCATTGAGCCTTGCGGAGCACTCACTCAGGGTTAGGAGTCGCGTATCTGGATTAAAAATCCCATGCCTCGACTGGGATCCGAACCCAGTACCTACCAGCCTGTAGACCGATGGCCTGCTACGACGCCACCGAGGCCGGTTTATAATAAAGAGACCATCCTGAGTTTGTAGTCATATTATGACGTTGTCGACTAGTCTAATCTGTTATAAATAAAACTTACAGGTTACTAAGGCTAAATAATCTTGTTTCGAATATAAATAGATGTTTATATATATGCAATACAATTACATTTCTGACCATTCTCAGGTCAGTAGCAACCGAGAAGCCGGGGGGTGGGGGATGGGGGACTGTAGCCCAACTTTTATAAACCCGGTTTAAAATATGTTTTTTGCCCCCTCTAGCTATGTCCACCCACTACAGATTGTGCCACTCCCCCACCCCCTCCCAACTCCAGCTATCGTTCCGTCTAATGTCTTATAGTACCGTAGCTCAAATTGCATATGTATCATTTAATTTTATTCCAAATACAGAACAAAATTTTAGTTTCACCATCTGTTCATTCCCGTATTGTATATTTGCAGCTTTTTTGTTTCTTCAAGGTTACACAACGCAAAACTAGTATCTCAAACACACACACACACACACACACACACACACACACACACGCACACATACACACACACACGCACATAATCACACGCACACGCACGCACACAGACACACATCCTACGCATACGCACGCACACACGCATACCTTTTTGTAATACAGTAATGATACCGCGATCTGTAAAAACAGTCATTTTTACTATGACGTAATTTCTCCCACATTATTGAATTTTGCTTACGTTTTTATTAAATTTCTTTGGTAATTTTTGATGGGTTCATCATTATTTTTAATGGACTTTTTGTTATTATTCTAGCAACGTTTTAGTTTTTTGTCTGACAACTAAAGTGTTAACATTTAATAAACGTATTTAGAGTTATCTCCCATATATAGTTTTCTATCTTTCATGTTTGTTTCCCGTCATCTGCTAGCGCTATGGCAGCGACATCAAGGGTGCTGAGGGTAATGTGATAACGATCTTTTTAGTGTAACACTGACTTCCAGTAAAACGGATAAAGATATGGCATAATATCCTCCCGGTCCCCTCCATTATTATTTTAGGGTTAGGGTTAGGGTTAGGGTTAGGGTTAGGGTTAGGGTTAGGGTTAGGGTTAGGGTTAGGGTTGGGGTTGGGGTTGGGGTTGGGGTAGCCCGAGTACTCTGACTGTAAGAGAGCTAGACGGACATTTGGACATAAACACGCTCTCATTACAGTCAGAGACCAACCTATGTCTTTTTTTGGCAATTCCTGACTACCAAACGGTAAGCAACGAGTCCCGCTCTAATACCACAACAATCCTATGTTTGACGTCAAATACCTTTACATCAATCATTTTCGAGTTAAGTGATACAAAAAAATCCACATATTAATCACTAATACACTTACTACAGAAAGAAACCCGACAGCACCCACATTCAGCTACGCTTCGTGACACTCCGTCGCAACAATTGCAAAGCTCGGCGATCTATTTCGAGACGTAGACCACGTGATCGCGCAGTGGGCGATTCCGCCTTGTGCAGCAGTTACAGGGGCCGTCTCATATCAAGCGGTTATTATTTTCATAAACAAATCGTCAGTCAAAAAAGAACTTGTAAATCAGCGACAAATATCATTGTCGTACTGTTAACTGCCAATGCGTATCGATGGGTAATCTCATTAATTGTGGCTACATTCTACGCTGAAAAAAGTTCTAAACCTTTTTTTAAAACTCCCACACACCCTCTCGTTCTGAGTACAGTTTGTGGCCCTGATCAGAAATCGTGGTAGGGTACTTGAACATCAAACTGATATAACCAGGTTAATTCCCGACATCGGACCTGGCAGTCATTTGTGGCCATACATGCATACGGCGAAACTCATCGCCATCGGTCCCTAGGCGTCAGCTTGTCTACTATGACGGAACTCCTGTCTACAACTGATCATTGAGTATTGTGTTACAGAATCGGTCTTTGTTCAGTTGTTGAAAACAATTGGGCTGTGTTCTACGTAGGTTAATTCATTGTCAATAATTATTAACTACCATACATATATGTGATTTACATTTGCTTGGATAAAACGATCGTTCATATGAAATTAGTTATTAAGCAAACAGAATACTTACAACCAACCCAAAACAAAATTTGAACTATTTTTATTACTTAATTTACTAGTATCCTACCGCCTTTTTCTTCTTTATTTTTCGTTTTGCTTTTTAATGAGATATTACACCACAGTTTCACATTTGAGTCATTTCCGCATATTTCTTAGGGAGTGGGTTTCAGCTCAGTCGTTTGAGTGTTCGCGTCGCAGGATCGAACAACCTCGATGGATCCATTCAACTAATTGATTTCTTTGTCGTTCCAACTAATGCACCAGAACTGGTCAGTGGCCTGTGGGAAAGTACATATAAAAGATCCATTGCTAATGTAGCGGGTTTCTTCTCCAATACTCATATTAGAGTTACCAAATGTTTGACATCCAATAGCTAGTGATTAATTAATCAATGTGCTCTAGTGGTGTCGTTGAACAAAACAAATTTCAATATTTTTTAGTTTGATCTGAATAGCAAAACAACTAGAAGATAAGTTTTAAAGATCGAATGAGCTATGCACCGATTCAATTTTGATTTTGCAGTAACAAGCATTGCCATCCTTCCCCTTAACGCCTCGGAATACATCTTATGATACCCCATCCCCTCAAGAGCGTTACGTAATTGTTGAAAAAAAAAACCCCACACACACACTCTACTACTGTACTAATGACTAATTCATAAAACATAAAATAATCAAATTAAATTACTACTTACTTTATCTTTCATAAGAGGAGGCAGTACGTAGCACATACTTTTGCCGTATCCTGTCGATAACACCCAAATGTATCCTTCAAATTCAAAATGGAATCAATAATGTGTAATTGTTTTGGTTTAATGACGTAATGAAATCCAAATTCATCCAAAACGGCATTAGCCAACTCTTCCATGTTGTAACTTCGCTTGATATGAGACGGCCCCTGTAACTGCTGCACAAGGCGGAATCGCCGAGCTTTGCAATTGTTGCGACGGAGTGTCACGAAGCGTAGCTGAATGTGGGTGCTGTCGGGTTTCTTTCTGTAGTAAGTGTATTAGTGATTAATATGTGGATTTTTTGTATCACTTAACTCGAAAATGATTAATGTAAAGGTATTTGACGTCAAACATAGGATTGTTGTGGTATTAGAGCGAGACTCGTTGCCTACCGTTTGGTAGTCAGGAATTGCCAAAAAAAGACATAGGTTGGTCTCTGACTGTAATGAGAGCGTGTTTATGTCCAAATGTCCGTCTAGCTCTCTTACAGTCAGAGTACTCGGGCTAGGGTTGGGGTTGGAGTTAAGGTTAGGGTTAGGGGAAGGGGGGGCCGGGCGGATATTTTTCCATTTTGCTAATACAAAGTCATGGGTATATGATACTATATCCAAATTCAAGCTTGTAGGGGTCGGGTGTTGCTCATATATTTGAATAAGTTGACTTGAACAATTCCATAAGTAAAATAGAGTTCATATATTTTGCATTCCACTGACTAGCTGGTATTAGTATAATTAGTATACCCCCATTGTATTGATAAAAAGAGGGAACCTAGCCCTAAGTCTAAACCAAACCTAGCTAGATTGTCCTCAAGCGTTCTATTATATAATATATTGGAATAACGCTAGAGGTGACTGTGTGTAATATCCCTGAGTCAAGAGTGCATAATATGCTCACTAAACATTAGCAGTATGGTGAGTCATGTCTCTGTCCTATGTCAGCACAACAATAATGGAATTTTACATAGGAGTGTCGGGTTTCTTCCTCAAGTGTTAATATCGGTCACCAACATGTAAGTTTAATGTCATGATTCCACTCGGAATAATCAACCTGAAGGTCTGTGCCATTAGATTTAAGAATAAATGCATATTTCAGACATATGTAGCTGGCTATCATTTGGTCATCGATGATTGCCTAAAGTATTACATACAGTAATCTCTAGTGTTAGTCTCACATATAATAGAATAATGCTGGAAGACAGTCGAGCTAACCCTAATCCAACAATTGATGATAAAATAAATTAATGAGCTCTAGCTGTGTTGTTAAACAAAACAAACTTTAACGGGTGGGGGGGGGGGGGGGGGGTTTGCAGTCAAACCATTTGTTTCGAACTGAATACTGCAAAAAACATCACATAGTAATACTTTGTGACATAGGAGAGGTATAGTGTCTGAAACTACACAAATTTCTTCTAGTTTAATAAAAAGTCATCCTCCAAAATTTGGTTAAACTCTTTTTCTTCATATGCATTGATTTCTGTATATATTTAAAAAACAAAGCAGGCAAAAAACAAAACGTCCACAATATATAAATTTTATACAGATGTACATATACATGTCTATGTCAAAGGTACTGTCTACTGCCTCTTAGTTGGACTTTAATTTTTTTTGGCCGCGGCTCAAAATTCTTATGTTTATTTTTTTATAAATAGTCCAACACACTTTACTTTGGCACCCGTTCAATTGCTCAAATCACCTTAAAACCTTTTAGGCCGAGCAGTCAAACTTACTTTTGGATTTAATTTCTTAGTCCGGACATGATTGGGGTGCAGGTTATTCTCCGTCGACTTAGACTTTAATAGTTATACCCAAGGAGTTCAACTTTAGCCAATTAGATCACGGCCCTTCCTTGGTGTCTACTAGTCGGTCCGCATACCTAGACTATGTAGACTGTTGCTAAATTTTCTATTCCAAATTCTGTCCACTTTAAACTTAACCCCCCCCCCCCCCCCGTCCCGGACTTAGTCACTGGTGAAATTCAGAGATTAGGCCCGTTATAGGCGTGCGTGAAGCTCTCGTGGCACATATGCATGTTAAAACTTTACCTGACCCGACCGTCTACTGCCTATAATTAGTAGTGAAGTATAAAACTATTACTTCTTAGTACACCAATAGAGCAAATCAGCTAATGGATGTCAAAACTTTGGTAAACTTGTTTGACATTACGCAGTCTTCAGAGGAACGTTTTCCGTAACCAGCAAGGGATCTTTTGTATGCATTTTCTAACAGACAGGATTGCACATACATGTTTCAATGGCTACATGTTGTAGGGCATTGGTTAGGATGGGGGAAACCCAATGGGTCCATATAGAACGTTCTATCCTATGACCCAAGCACCTCAGGCCAGCACTCTACCAACTGAGCTAAATCGTGTCCTAGGCATACACTTTTGTTGGTTATTTAAAAATAGTAGGCATACTTGTTATTTTGTGTGTGTTTAAAATATGCATGTATGCATTCCTCTACAGATGAAGATATTAAAGGGGATAATTTACCATTTCCTGATTTAGGCAAATTCTGTTTCCCTAAAGTTTTGTTTGTTTATTGTTATCAAAGAGTAATCTTACTGCATTTGAGATATTTTCACTTACAAATTAACAGATACATCTGAAGTTTTAATACATCAACTAATTCAGCTAGGCTTACAGATGGCCATGACAGTATTTAAAAATGTCTTTACAAATACTCATGATTTAATGAAATCACTGTGTAATCCTTGGTAATGTATGTATTACTTCTTTGACTAACTAGTGACCTATTGCTCTTATTGTTTTCAGATACTGTGAAATCACTTTTGTTAGTAGTGGCTTAATTTTCATGTAATGTAATACAAATTTATGATACTGCCTTTCTGTTTCATAAATTTATGTATGCAATTTAATATATTTTTTTGTTTTGCAAAACCACATAAATATAAGCCCATGAAATGAAAGGATTTCACAGTAATATCACAACAGAATTAATATGTTGGCCTGCTTTCAATTACTGTGATAGCATGCGTGAGTTTATTGATATGTTGCGTACACACAGTACCTTTGGAAATTTCATATATATGTGTTTCTGCTGAATGTCCATGCAGCAAATTGTTTGCATAAAAGTTTTTTGCACAGTGATGTCATAATTTGTGCAAAGTGTTTAGTAGTGGCTTAAATGTATACTTCAGCAATGTCAATATCTTTTCAACATTACGTGTCCTCAACAAGTACAAATCCTTGAGGACAGGTAATGTATCTATAAAAGAGAAAACACTCCAAGTTTTCTCCAATTTTATATAGTATGCGTAGGCCTAATCTACTTGTGAAAACACAGATTTGAAAATGCATATTTTCTTGTGCACAATAAGGAAAGCGGGTCTAATGCTGAAGAATGTGCACACTTTATGTTGTAGAATTATTATTTTTGTACTGAAGATGAAATATTTTATACTTGCAGACCATGAAGCCCCATATCCCGTTAATAAGTTTTCATCCTCGTCAGCAGGCTGGCAAAGGTAAAGATGTAAAAGTATGAGCAGAACTTTATGATCCATTGACCTAATTAAAATACCCTGAGATAAATTTAGAATTAAGAACAGCAACAATAACAGATGTATTTTCTGTTCAGTTTGATATGATAATAAATACTAGATAAAAAAAAATCATTATAGTTTGAGAACATTAAGATAAGTTAAGATATAAGATAAACTTTATTGCATATAAACATTCCACATTTGGAACTAGATGTAACCTGTACAAACACCCCTCCATCTCCCATATCATTTTGAAACACATTCCATCTACCCTCTCTCTTCAGGAGTATCAATATGTAATCATTGATTGGCCCCCTGTGGTTAAGTCATACATACATGTATAGGGTTTAAAACTTTGTAACATGTGGCTGAAACTTTTGAGTACAGGTAACATTTTGTTCAAGTTTTAGAGATTACTACACAATTTTAAGACTTTAAACAGTAGTTGCTAATCAATTTTCAATTGACAAGAAATATTGTTAATCAAGATTTAAAAAAACAAAATACATATCAATATGTAGGTATTATTATTATTATTATTATTATTATTATTATTATTATTATTTGTTCATACCCAGATGGGCCTAGCTGAAAGAAATAACAGACAATTCTTATAATTAAATTTGAAACAGACTTATTAACAATAAAACACACAGATTCATATTTTATTTTGAATTCTTGTTTAGTGATTAGTAATACAAAGAGCAGGTGCCAATATAAAGTGATGTCTTCAGACTTCATTTTGACGTTGGTGCAGAAGTAAACAAACTCATTTTACTTGGGCTAGAACAATGGGATGCCTTTAAACTGCAAAACGGAAATTTTATTTTTAACTATTAACCTCTGTCCTAACTGACAACCCAGATAAATGAGGTACCTTGTATGCATACAGGGTTTCTGTGAGAGGGTAAAACGGGTATGACGCCAAACCCAAATGTTTTTGCAGATTTTATTATTTTAAGTTAACTTTCGGACAAAATTAATTACTCTTATCATTACTGTATGCTTTTCTTAACCCTAACCCTAAACATAACCCATTTTCTTTCTAGGGGAGGCCCCCATACCCCCAGTTGACTACTGTTGTATTCAACTCCATAGCGCCATACCCAAAAAATTATTTCTGGCAGAAACACTGGCATAGATGCAGTGTTTCTGCCAAAAAGACATTTTCGGGTATGACGCTATAGAATTGAATGCAACCAAAGTCAACAGGGGGTATGGGGGGCCTTCCCCAGAAAAAAAAATGGGTTAAGTTTAGGGTTAGGGTTAAGAAAATAATAGTGTATTGATGATAAGAGTAATTAATTTTGTCAAAAGGCTTAATTAAAACAAAAACATCTGCCAAACATTTGGATATGGCGCCATACCCATTTGACCCTCTGGCAGAAAGCCTGGGATGGTAGCATGCTTACTGGTAGGGACAGGATGTAGCCCAGTGGTAAAGCACTCGCTTGATGCGCGGTCGGTTTGGGATTGATCTCTGTTGGTGGGCCCATTGGGCTATTTCTCGTTCCAGCCAGTGCTCCACAACTGGTGTAACAAAGGCTGTGGTATGTACTATCCTGTCTGTGGGATGTTGCATACAAAAAAAACCTTGCTGCTAATCGAAAAGTGTAGCCCATGAAGTGGCGACAGCGGGTTTCCTCTTGCAATATCTGTGTGGCCCTCAGCCATATGTCTGACACCATATAACCGTAAATAAAAATGTGTTGAGTGCGTCGTTAAATAAAACATTTCATTGCTTACTGGTATAAAGCTTGGAACATTTAAAAAATATATGCCTGAAAATTAATTGAAAGGCTGATTTTTGTTGCAGTGACATCAAGTATACCTGCCGCAGCTACATCAAAATCTCAGCCTGCTAAAAAATCTGAAAAGGGCTCAGGGCTCGATTTCCTCCAGCTGCCTAGTCGATTTCAGAGAAAACCCTTGTCTCAAGAGGAGATGGAATTTATTGAAGTTAGTACAAAGTTTCCGTGACTATTGATTAGATGTACAGTCATAGTTTAACTGGCTATATTGGGTACCAGGGCCCCGTTCCACGAAGCGATCTTAGCCCTAAGATCAACTTAAGTGCATGGGGTAGCAAATCATGTAATAATTCACAAATCATGTAATAATAATATTACGACTACATATTGACCTATATGTTAGCAGTTGACTTTTATGAGGGCAATATTTTTATGTTTTATTTGGAATATTGAGTAAAATTGAGAATACAAGATATCTTTATTAATTACAATCACATATATTTTTTTTATATTACATATGTACAATATTATTTAGTAAAATATTGTAAGAGACATTCCTGACTTCGTAGCCGACTATTAAAGTGTTTTTAACAATAAAATGATGTGTTAATATTTTCCTGCTTAGAATAAGGCCCACTTTCAGTTAACAGTAAAATATCGATAGACAATAAATGAGTGGTTTTTGCTGCCATATTATAGTGAATAGTACACTTTGACAACATCAAAATTTGTATAGTAATCTTTGCAAAAAGAGCATTTCCACATGCAGAAATGCGCATGACAAATCACATGCGGATTGCATTAATTGAAAGCAAGTCTAATAATGTCAATATTAGTGTTTTAACATTATTGAAACAAGTTTCTGTGTTTTATTTTCAGAGAGGTGGACCAGATTAACCAAGGAAGAATGTAGGATAATGCATACGTCATAAATTATTATTGCGATATAACAATGAACTGATGGTCCTGATTTATTATAGTAAATAGATGTGACAGAGTATATACATGCAGGCTAAAGATTATCTGTTCAGTCAGTATGGGTTTTTTTTATGTCATGGTTCCTGTATATTTAGTATAGATTTTTTGAAACCATCTGTACCATGGTATTGTACATGGACCCTTTGTGGTCATTTTGCTTATTAAAATCATTTACTTCTTAAATCTCTTATCATTTCTTTTGCTTTTACGAGTGCAATTCGAAGATGAATAGTTTCAAGTTCTTCCCTTAATTCCAGATTTTAACTGTAGTCAAAAACTGTTTGTTTATTGCATAGAAAGTTCACATCCTACTGATACATTTCAACTCCAGAATTTTAAAGATATTGCATGTGTCTGAAGTCATTTTCATGCCTGCTGTTTCAGCTATCTGGTTTGTGTGTCCAGGGTCCCGTTCCATGAAGCGATCTTAGCACCAAGATCACCTCGGTGCATAAGGTAACTATGTACTTAAGGTGATCTTATGGCTAAGATCGCTTAGTGGAACGGGGCCCTGGACAGTGGGTTAGGTGTTTAGGTGTTAGTGGTTAGAGAGAGAGAGAGAAGAGGTTGTAATAGTCTTATACCTACCCATTGAGTCATTAAAACTCTCTCTGGGTGGGAGGTGGTACTGGGCTGTGAACCCACTACCTACCAGCCTTATGTCTGATGGCTTAATCACGACACCACCGAGGCCAGTTCCTGCTTTCTTTGTAGTCTTCCATTTAAATATAATCACATGTAGGTCAGTAATTTTTCAGCTTTGGTTCAACAATTACATCACAACTGGTCAAAGGCCGTGGTATGTGCTTTCCTGTCTGGGAAAGTGCATATAAAAGATCCCTTGCTACTAATGGAAAAATGTATTGAGTTTCCTCTGATGACTACGTGTCAGAATTACCAAATGTTTGACATCCAGCAGCCGATGATTAATTAATCAATGTACTCTAGTGGTGGTGTTAAACAAAACTAACTTTTGAACTAGTCTCAGGGGAGAGTGATAGCTCACCTTAAACAGGTCTAAAAATAAGTTTGTTTTGTCTAACAACACCACTAGAGCACATAATTTATCATTCATCAGCTATGGAAATCCACTACATTTTTCCATCAGTAGTAAGGATCTTTTATATATATATATAGGATAGCACATACCATGGCCTTTGATATACATGTACCAGTCATGGTGCACTGGCTGTAACGAGAAATGGCCCAAGGACTGGGATTGTGTGCTGGCTGTAACAAGAAAGAGTCCAGGGACTGGGATCGATCCCAGACTGCACATCAGATGAGCACTTTACCACTGGGCTACGTTCTGCCTCAGAGGTCTGAAAATGTCTTAAGGCATCGTGGGAGATTCCTTTTCTTCCTTCATCAATACCCATTCCCACACAACTAAACAAAATCTGCAGACACCGTCCATTCCATTCATACATACTTTATCTATGGGTTTGAAAAAGCAAGAATTGGGTTTCCATTACTTTGATGAGATGAAAATGGGTTATGGAAAAAAAAAAAAAATCAAATTCAATAGTGGGTTGGGTACCAAGATTGGTTCTAGGGTTAGAGTTTCACAATGATATGGCAACCCTCAATGAAAAGCATCGGCCGAAACTATACTGAAAGTTTTGGATGGAGAAGATCGACCACAGAAAACCTGGAAATACTGTACAGAGTATTAAGAATTCTGGATAAATCCAGAAAACTTTCCTCTCTGCTTTATTTAATATTTAAAATTATTATGGGAACATTAAAACAAAACAAAATGTATAAAACAAACAACAGTTTATTTGAAATCTTAATGATCACAATTAAACTACAAAATACACCAAACACATGGCAATTACAATAGTCGGGTGAACATCATTAATCATTATGATCATTTTTTTTTTTTTAAATTGGGGAAAAGAAATGACTTGCACTCTGTGAAATGAACATATTGAATATATTTTTAACCATATGGGCAATAATATTTTTTAAAGCAGTTAGAAAGCACATTATTTGTAACAACACTGATGGTGATAAAAATCATTTTTCTTCTTCATAAAATCATGTTAACTATATCATCTAAATACTGAGATTATCACAATCAACCACATGAAGTAAATTAATTATCATTATTTTTTATGAATTCTTCAATGTTAAATGAAGAAAACAACAATGAACATCAACAATTATTTTTAAGTAGGATGCAGTTAATTAAATGTATCCTGCAAATTCTAAATACAAAACGACAAGCAAGCTACAACTTTTCAACATGCCAAATGAAAACTTAAAAAAAACCTGAACACTTTAACGAAAGCAGGGCTGTACAAAGAAATCTTATTTTCTGAATAAAGTCTTGACAACGTACACATGCAAATATTACCCACATTAGTAACTAGACATTATTAAGAGCATGATATTGCTAAAATGTGTTGCAAAATATATAATCAAATTCTGCACAAAACACGAGACCAATTGGGGTTTTTTTCATCAGGATACATGTTATATAAAATTACAGTGTGTGTGTGTAAAATGATCACCGTGAGAAATTAGAACTGCACTTTAACAAAAAACCCCAGAAAACTTCATAATATTAAAGGCAGACACAACACCTTGCCTACTAATTTTTAAAACCTGCATGTGCCCCATAACTGGAATATCAAATACTGTGGTATATGCTGCCATATGGGGAAAAGTGCATACAACAGATCCCTTGCTGCTAATATGAAAAATGTAGCAGGTTTTCACCGAAGACTACATAACATTGTACATGTCAGAATTACCAAATGGTTCACATCCAAAAGCCCATGTCTAATTAATCAATGTGCTCTAGTGATGTTATTAAAAACAAATTTTAACTGACCCACTAAATGGACCTAAAAATAGTAAGCATTGAATGTGATAATTTTTGACATGAACCACACAACTGTACTTAACATTTGTTACTCATCTTTTAAGTCGCTTGAGCAAACTTGTGTTCAATTTGATCTTCAATGACGGAGCAACATAACATGTCAGGCCCATACGCAGGATTTTTAATTGTGTGTGTGTGTGTGTGTGTGTGTGTGTGTGTGTGTGTGGTGTGTGAATTCCTTGTGATGGGACCAACAGCAGTTATAAAAAAACAATAAATAAATTTAAAAAAACGTTTACATGTTATTTAAATTTTATTGAAAAAATGTGGACCTTTGGTAATTTGGGGAGGTACGTACTTACCTGTTGCATACGGGTACTTGAATCCTGTGAACGGACTTGAGTCTTGTTACACTCTGCCCATGCCTGAGTACCCTACCCCCCCCCCCCCCCCCCCCACTCTCTGCATACAGGCCTGTATGTTAACAGCTAGAAATTACTGTTACATGGTACATACAAGTCTTTTACCTACTACATGTATTAAGAAAACATTGATGGTGAATAGCACACAAATCAAGCACCTGTTGTAGTATTTGAGACGAGGACAGGCATGTGGGGTTGGATGACAAACAACATTTGCTAAATCTGATCAGAATAGGAAGAAAAAAACATACACCTCAAATAAAATGATAGAAAGGGAAAGGTCAGTTTATCATTTAAACAGAAGAAAACATCCAACCCACCCACAAACAAAACCCCATTTTTCAATCTTGCAATATATTATATTTTGCATATCTAAAGATATTTAATGTAACAGCATACTTTTTTTTATGTCACTGACAACACACCTTTCTTTTAATAAATTCAGTTGCTGAACATTTTGGAGATCTGATCTATATTTATTTAAAATACATGTACCTGAAAGTTTATCTTCTGAAAGGATCTACATGCATGTATGTATGCATAGAAAACAGTAACTGTTATACTAGATTAAAATAATCTTGTGTAACAAGTACACACACCATTTGTACTTAACAACAGATATAAAAACACTAACAAGATTTATATTACGAAACACTGGTGGATATTCATTAACAAAAAACCCCAAAACAATTACATAATTTATAAAAACATTTTTGCCAATCAATTTATCTTTTCCTTTATGACAAAAAGTAAAAACGCTATAATAATTGCAGTCCAGGGCCCAGTTCCAGGAAGTGATCTTAGCCCTAAGATCAACTTAACTGCATAGGGTAGCTATGCACCTAAGGTAATCTTAGGGCTAAGATCGCTTTGTGGAACGGGGTCCAGGTGGATAAGGATATTGCAGCACAAATACATGTATACTGATGGAAAGAAATGAGGGGAAACATGGCATTTAATGAGACAACTTTTTATTCACTACAGAGTAGTTATACAGAAGATCTGGAAAATTAAATTTTCTCTGCATTCTGACTGGTCGAGAGGCACTTACATTTTGACATTCATATCTCGATGAACCAAAAAAGGTTAAACCACGCCTAACCTCACCCCCCCCCCCCCCACCCCCCGCAAATGATGTCATATGGTAATGACCTAATTCAAATATAATGAATGAATGTCTGCATTCTTACGTGACATAAGTATCAATGAAGTTTACATTTGTAAACAATAATACAGGTGTATTTAAAGCTAAACAAAACAAATTCAGTCATGTATTAAAGTATGCATATAAATTTTATTTTAAGATTTGACCGCAATTAGTTTTGGGTTCATGGAAGTACGAACCAAAAAAACAATATGCACACTATTATATGACACAGAGTCATACAGTATAGTTTTTTCGGATTATATTTGCATGAACCAAAAAATAATTGCAGTCAATTCTTAAATAAAAGAGAGAGATGCAATGTTAGATCGAATTCAGTAACACGGTCAACTTACATGGAGGAGGGTTTGGTTGCAGTTGGTAATTATTTGCTGTTATTATTATGTGTTCTCTTATATCTTTCTACCAATATATCAACTACTGGACCAACTTCCATAGCCATCTACTGTCTTTGGGTGGGAGAGGGAGCAAAACGGGTGAGTGACATGTAGAGGGTATCATAAGTCGTAGGTTAAGAAATAAATTATTTAATGATGGATAAAAAATGACTGCCTTTTTTGCATGTCCTAAAGCTGTAATCTTGAGTCTATTTTAATATGTATAGAACCGGTAAGCATTTAGAGTAAATTGCCCAATTTATATTTTACCTGGATGGACCAGCTTTCCATTTTACATGTACATGTACCTTCATGGGCCAACTTTCCTTTTATGTAGACTGTTACATAAAGATACAGGTTAGCAATAAATACTTTGAAATGAATGTTCTCTGTACTGTGTAGTTAAACAATGCATTGGAAAATGGCAATGAGATACATGTGTACTACATGTGTGTTGAATGATGATAATGATTTACAATCACACACAAGTTTCTTAAAATTACACATAGCTGCATTTGTGTTGTGCATCAATAAACCAGACATGACTGTACACCCTACCTAAAAAACCCTGATTTTACTCGAACATAGTGATATTAATGCGGACTGAGAGATGGCTTTCCAGTTGGGGGTTTGGGGGACACTGTAACAACACGGGACGCCATTTTTTCAAAAGGCAAACTATTTGTCAACTTGTTACGCAGCAAATCATTGGTCTATTGGAAACCATAGGCCAATCACAATATGCGACAGTCAAGAAGTTCAGATTGTAATATTCAGCTATTTTCAGTATATTCCATTCTCTCTGACACCATAAATTAAGGTGAAGTGCTTTGAATGCCACTCGTTAAAAATTACAACAAGCCAAAATGAAAAATGGAGTAGACCCATGTTACTGTTAGATCTAACAATTATGACTGACACTGCAGAGAGACAATTTAAAAAAAAAAAAAAAAAAACCCCAGATATTTGCTAAAACTCAACTGTATCATTTCATATATTGGGTGATTCATTAAAAAAAATTTAATTACCCCCCCCCCCCCCCAATTTTTTAAGTGATATACAAGTAGCAGAAACAGTATGCAGGACAACATACACATTTATCATCATTAAGTACATGTACCTGGTATGCATAAGGAGTTCACTGTAGATTTTGAGTTGTTTTTATTGGTATAGTATTTGTTTGACATTACTTTTTGTATCATGCACCAGTTCAAATGCAACCTATCAAAGTGAATGTTTTACCATCATTGGATAAAATAATTTAATAAAACTATTTTTGTGTAAAATGTCTACACAATGGAAGGTCATCTGGTCACAATATGGTGTAACTTTTTAGCTTCTACTACTGGAGAAAGGCAATGTGTTCTACTACTGGAGAAAGGTAATGCGACAGAAAGATCAGGTGCATGAGCAGGGAGATTCTGGGGGCTGAATTCTCCTCCTCCACATGCAAATTTTCTTTTTTCTCAATACATTTTCCAAGGGAGCATATCTCAACCCCCTTATAAACCTAGCTCACCAGTCTAGACCGCCCCCTGCTAAAATACCTGCACACATGCCTGAAGATCGGATTTTACTGTATGAGAAAAAAAAAGAGAAAAGATGATAATGCTTTTTTGGTAATTGGTTGGATTACACAACTAACAATATTTTAACAAGACTGGTCTAATCTTCAACAGGTATACCCGGTAAATAGATACCGTAATTACTTCATAAGAAGCTGTGGGCTTTGATTTTTTTTCAGATACATGACTGAAGCAGGTACACGACTTAACCAGGTACATGTATGTATTATTCATGACCCCAAGTTCAGTTATTTAGGATATGCTGGTGTAATGAAAATAACAACAGTTGTATACAGGCCATAGGATTTCAAATTTCATGAGAAACACTTTTCCGGTTCTGTGTCTTGTGATCATGGGAACCCATCAGAAACTGGGTTTTTTTTTTAATTAATAAATATTAATATTATATTATTTTTGTTGAATAGTCGTAGACTTGTACTCGATATAATAATCATGGGGAAAAAAGAGTTTGGTTCCGTGATTTTACCTACATGCTACCGACACAGTACTGGAAACTGACCGACACAGTACTGGAAATTGACCGACACAGTACTGGAAATTGACCGACACAGTACTGGAAATTGACCGACACGCTCCTGCAGGGCTAGCTCTGGGTGAGTAAAAACAATTTGCCAAATTGTCTATCAAACTGATAAAAATTGCAGACAGTTATTTTCAAAAAAAATAAAAATTATTACATGAAATTATTTTGCCAAACTAAAATAAAATTTGCCAACTACTCTCAGAATTCGCAACTGGTGAATTTGGCGAGTGCCAGAGTTAGCCCTGCTACCGACACGGTACTGGAAACGATTGTTTCCGTGAAATCTGAAGGTCTGGAGCCTATTTCACTAAACATTGTAAGTTACGTTTTGCACGTAAACGTAAATCTACGATTCTTATTACTATTATAGTTCAACAAATATAGTTACAAGAGCACATATTTCATTTTCTTTTGTCTTTAAAATACTCCAGCTTCCGTAATGATGTAATTTTCTACGTGAAATTGATGCCAAAAACAAGTGTAAACGCACGGCCGGCATAACTGCTAGTAGCAGACGTAACTTACGATGTTTCGTGAAATGGGCCCTGGTATATACTGATGTGGTTGATGCACTTGTATTCAAGACCCCAGCTTCTTCTCTTTTTTTTTTATATATTCATGATCGGATTCTGAGCAGTGATCAAGTGTTTACGGTATTTCCTTTGTCAGACCAGTATGACATAATGAACTAAAAGACAAGGTCCAACAGAATCCAAAACTGCTTTCTCTGACCAACGTTTAGCTGGTGATACAAACCATCCAAACTTATTGAATAGCACTAACAAAATATTTAAGAATTCTGAGCAATTGCATTTCTGATCTTATTCACCGTGCCAATGTCCAGTTTACACAGATCAAAGTCGAATGTTTCCTCGGTGATGTCAAACATCCCCGTTTTTGAAATGAGATTGGCCACCTGCTGAAGAACCTTCCGATCGCTCAGCTTCATAATCGTCCTCTGCATCTCGAGCAGATTCACAATCTTTTCTCCATTGGGAGCTTTCTCGGGAATATTTCCATTCACACATTTCACAGACTTTGACTCAGTTTGTGGTTTAGAATCTTTCACATCCTTTGTTTTAGACGATGTTTTCGAAGGAGTGGTTGGTAATTTCTCTTTCTTGTGTTTCGTATCTTTTGAATCTTTTGGTTTTGAAACATCTGACTTGGTTCCCGTTTTTGAAGACTCCAATGACTTGGATGAGGATTCACTTTTTGAGGATTCACTTTTTGAGGAGTCCGTCTTAGAAGACATTTCTGGTTTAGCACTGGATTTGGACTGAGAACTTTTCTTGGAATTGACAGCAGATGTATGTGAGCTGTGTTGCGACTTGGATGGTTTGGATTCACTTTTGATCACTGGAGGTTTGCGATCCTTCGGTTCGGAATCTGCCTGATGTTTTCTCGACACATCGGGACTCCCTAGAGACGCGTCCGAGTCCTCGGCTATGATAGACATGACCATCTGGACATCCTCATCATCCTCCGACAGCGAGGACAGCGGGGAACTACACGAACTTGAGACAGCTTTTGAACTGGGCAGAGAATCAGAATCACTACTGTCTGCATCGGAACTATCCTGTAATGGTGACAACTTTTCAGGTTTTCTCTTCACATCACCCATATACTTGCTGGAGTCTTTTGTTAGAGGACTATCCTGCAGAGGTGAAACCTTATCGACTTTCCTTTTTAAACTGTCAGAAGACTTACTAGAATCAGTTTTTGGACTGTCCTGCAATGGGGAAGGCTTTTCAGGTTTTTTCTTGACATCACCAAGAGACTTGCTTGAGCTGTGGTTTGATGGTTTGGAGTCACCCGACTGAATTTTGTCAGATCTGTGCTTTTTGCTTCCTTCTTTCATTTTCACATGTTCGGATTTGTCTTTCGACTTGCTCCGCGAGGATTCGGATTTCACTGTAGACGATGTCTTTGAATCGGTCGTGTCGGAATGTTTTTTCTCTTTCTGTGATTTACGTTTCTCCTTGTCTTTTGATTCTGCAGAGTTGTCTCTCTTTAACTTCTTACCTGGTTAAAAAAAACCCAAACAATTTGTTTAATATTATATCACAAGCAGTTTTAATCATCATCAAAACAAGAATGAAAAAAAGAAGATGCCTTTAATGCATGCATACCTGTATTAACAATTAATTAGCAGATCTTCGAGTCAAACAGCACATACCGCAGCCTTAGGTAGACCGGTTTTGGAGCATTGGATGGAATTAGATAAAATGTAGGCTTCTCCAATGACAGGCTACAGTTGCTCATGTTCACTTCATACTCGCCCAAAGATGTAAAGTGGTCAGCATTTCTGCTCTCACCTTTCATTGTTTTGCTTTGAAAGTTGTGTGGAACTAATCTCATTAAATGTGAAATGTCTCTTCTGGAATTATTATCAAAATAACAAGCTATTGTTCTCCTATTTATTCCAAGTGATGCAGCCTGTAATGTTTCTTAAATAAAATAGTAAATTTCATTTAATGACAACACTAGAACACACTGATCAATTAATCATGAGCTATTGGATGTCATATATTTGATAATTCTGACTATATTCAAAGAAAACCCACTACACATTTTCATTAACAGCAAGGTGTCTTTAATATGCCCTTTCCCAGAGTCAGGACACCATATACCACAGACTTTGATATATCAATCATGGGGCACCGGCTGGAACAGGAAAAAAACTAATCAGAGAATGGGTCCATCGAAAGGTTTGATCCTTTGACCCAAGCACCTCACGAGTCGAGCACTCTACCTACTGAGCTACATTGTAAATCCCATCCCCACAAAACAGAGAAATAACCTGCCTCACTATTAAAGAGTGGGATGAGTCAAAGTCCCTAAAATAATGTCTAAATTGTGTAAAAGACAACCCAATACCTGATGACTGCTCGGGTGAAGATTTTAACATTCGTTTTTGAGCTGCCACTTCTTTGCCAGACGATTTGTCCTTCAGTGGCTTGATATCCTTCGATGCAATGGGTGGAGGCCCGGGGGCAACGGAGAGGGTTGAATGAGATGTTGATGACTTTAACACATCAGGAGTTGATGAGGTCTTGTATTTGGAACCCTTATCCTTTTCCTGAAAAAAATAATTTAAATTTAAATTTTAAAAAATAATACAACCACCAGTAAATATATAAATAGTTTCTGAAATTTGCAAAGTCTAGATGTAAAGACCAAAAACAAAAACAAAAATATAATTTTAAAAATCCAAACTAATGGTTTATATTCGGTGTCCACACTAAAATCAATTATTGGTTTTATATTACATTCAGTGTACATATACATACATGCATAAGTAATCCACAGCATGTACATAGCAAGTCATTCACTCCAATTTGAAGTTTGGTTTGTTTAATGACACCACTAGAGCACACTGATTAATCAGTCATCAGAGGAAACCTGCTGCATTTGACCTAATGCAGCAATGGATCTTTTATAGGTACTTTCCCACAGACAGGGATGCACATACATGTAGCACAGCCTTTGACCAGTTCTGGCGCAAAAAAAACAATCAACTGAATGGATCCACTGAGGTGGTTCAATCCTGCGACACAATTGAAGCACTGCAAGTGAACACTCAGCCGACTGAGCTAAATCAGGCCCCATCATTCACATTTAAAAAAAAAGAAAGATTGTTTCGTATAACAACACTGGAGCACATTGATTAATTAATCATCAGTTATTAGTCATTCACATTCAAAGCATTTTGGATGACATCGTTGTTACACTAGAAAAAAGTTCCCAGAGTGCGAATGAAAATGGCACATCATTCACACAGAAAACGATAATCAAAGCATTTTTGCAGAACAAGCTGTGTCAAAACGGTGCATATATATGTATATACATGTATCAGTTTAGCTGAAATAGTTTACTTTTCAAAAAAATTCACAAAGCTGGTACATGTATTTATATTTCTTACCATGATTATAATCTATGATCATAAAATGTACCAATACACGTAATGTACATGTATGACTTTACACATACATAAAATATATATGCACCTTCAACTTGTGTATGCTCATTTTATGTGGTTACCAGGTTTCTTGTAATTATACATGTAACCTGATAATCATCACAACAAATGTACACACTGTCTAAATTACAGCTCCATCATTTATGTCAGTGTCACTTTTTGTTATTTCTCAAGAGGGTTCCCTGACAAAACCTGAAAAGTATCTAGTAACCGACAGATTATTTGTTTGGTATCTGTCGATACTCCGTCAGACACAAGAATGAAGCAGGGAATCCATAACAGATCAATACAAATCCATATACAGTGCTAATTAGTTATATATGTGATTTGTGACAACAAATTACCCAATAGATATAGTAGAACAAAAGTATTTATGTTTTCAGTGAATCTCCCCAAAGAATATGTTTTGTACATGACGGCAATTCATACTTATACATGTAGATGTCTTACAAGCTAGGAAATAATATTCTTAAAACTGAACACAGAAACTATATTATACTGAATGATTTCATTCCTCAGAATGTTCGTAAGCTACGTCATTCTTTTTTACTCAAACTTATTAAAATGTGTATGCAGTGGTCAAATTAAAAAATAATAATAATTGAGGAATGGCAAGTTTTGTCTTCGAGTTGATAACAGAAATTAGGGCACCAAGGTAAGCTAGAGGGGAATTACAAAGACAACCTTTCCTTCAAAAGTGGGGCACAAAGGTGAAAAAGTTCTGACCATTCCAGGGTTTCTGCCAGAGGGTAAAACAGGTATGGCACCATACCCAAACATTTTTGCAGATTTTTTTTTTTTAAAGTTAACCTTTTGACAAAATTAATTACTCTTATCATTACTGTAATGATTTTCTTAACCCTAACCATAAACTTAACCCATTTTCTTTCTGGGGAGAGGCCCTCCCATAACCCGTGTTGACTGTGGTTGCATTCAATTTCATGGTGCTATACCCAAACATATTTCTTTCTGGCAGAAGCACTGCATTCCTCCCATTAGTTATCGCTAACTTATATTTGGTGGGGGAATGGGCGGACAGTGTTTGGTATCATAACAAAGACAAAAAAAGAGAAGAAAATGCATGTTTGTCAAACCCAATATTGCATACATGTATTGGACAGTTATTTGCTTGAAACAAACATAATTTTTTCTTTCACATGTACATATATTTATAATACCCAGACGGTTTAATACATATTAATTAATTAATTTCAAACCAGCTGTTTTGATAGAATTTAATGAATTTCAAACCAACTGTTGATACATATTAATGAATTACAAACCAGCTGTTTTGATACGTATTAATGAATTACAAACCAGCTTTTTTGATAAAATTTTATGAATTTCAAACCAGCGGTTTTGATACATATTAGTGAATTTTAAATCAGTGGAAAGACTTCAGACTGTTCCTTTTTCATGCTAGGGTGTTAAACATTCATTCTGACCGTTACAGCATGTATTGGATAGCGATATCAAGTGGACATTGCATTAAAAACTACAAACCACATAGTACTAGGGTCTGGGATTCGAACTTCAGACCATCGGGACTGTAGCCGAGCACTGTATCCACTCGGCCACACAGTGGATCAACAAGTGAGACTGTATTTTAATACTTATAAATCTCATAGGGTGTATTTTGAGGGAATGAACTGAGTGTCTACGGAATAAAACGAACCTATAGTCCCATAATACCTCATTGTGTCTTCCGTGCTATATTTCTACCAAAAGCACCACCAAAAGCACCCTTGTGGAGGAAATTTTACACAGAATAGTCAAAATGTCTAATTTTACAAAGGCAAAACGTAGTGATACCGGATTTTGAAATATAAACATTATGTTGCACTTATAGAACAGAATGTTTTAAAAAGGTATTGTATATAACTAACCATAACCCTAAACTTACATTAATTCTAACAAATATTAATTATACCGCCTGAATGAACTGACGGTCGGAAGTCTTGCCAAACAAGCTGTTAACCAGCTGTTTTGATACATATTAATGAATTTCAAACCAGCTGTTTTGATACATATTAATTAATTTCAAACCAGCTGTTTTGATACATATTAATTAATTTCAAACCAGCTGTTTTGACACATTGTACATATTACTGAATTTCACAACAGTGGTTTGTTTTGGTGTGCTAGCTGTATGATCTTGATATCATGTTTTTAATTATAGCATCTACATGTATTAGGTAAACAGCCATCTCACCTTTCGTTTATCTTTAATTAAAGTCACTGATCTCAGTTAACAAGGTATGCAGGTAGCAGTACACACCTTTTCTGATTGGCATAAAATGTAGTTGGAGAGACGTGTACTCAGGGTTTCTGCCAGAAATAAATGTTTGGGTATGGTGCTATAAAACTGAATATTTACAATGTGTGTGTTGAATGCGATAGGGGTATGTGGGTTAGGTTTAGGGTTAGGGTTAAGAAAATCATATAATAATGATAACAGTCATTAATTTTGTCAAGGGTCAACTTAAAAAAGTAAAATATTCAAACAAATTTGGGTACAGTGCCATACCTGTTTTACCCTCTGACAGAAACCCCAGTACTACAAGCATAAGTATAACCAGACCACACTGGAGGTGCAAACAAAATAAACAAAAAATAAATGAACCAAGAATTTGTAAGTAAAGTGAAAAAACCTATTGCAGCTAAAATTATTTTACAGTGTCTAAAAAATAGGGTCAGTACATGTCTTTAAAATGCAATGTAAATTTCAAATAAAAGAATGAATGACAGAATGAATGAAGGTTAAAGCTCATTTCGGCAAGACTTCTGAACGGTCCAGCATTCTTTTCATTCAGGCTTAGGTTTAAGATTAAGGTCAGTGATAGTATTAGCATGCATGCTGGAACGTTAGGAAGGCTTTCCCTCATTTTGTTTAACATACCACTAGAGCAGATTGATTTTATTAATCACTGGCTATTGGATGTCAAATATTTGGTAATTTTGACATTTTTCTATTAGTAGCAAGGGATCTTTTTATATGCACCACCCCACAGACAGGATAGTGCATACCAAGGCATTTAATATACCAGTTGTGGTGCACTGGCTGGAAAGAGAAATAGCCCAATAGCAAAATGTCACTGGTATGATTTTAGATCTATATATATATATACACACACATGCATTGAGCAATGAGCACAGATGTTGTCAAGAGAAACTAATTGGCATGTGATCAATGATTTTCTTAGCTACAATGTACATGTCATTTCAGCTCATAACTGTTTGTTTCAATGACAATACATGTAGTATCAATATTGTGTTGTTACTCTTACTATATTTCCAGTGTTTCTGCCAGAAATACATTTTTGGGTATGGCACTATGGATTGAATGCAACCACAGTCAACAGGGGGTATAGAGTACCACCCCCACAAAATAAAATGGGTTACGTTTAGGGTTAGGGTTAAGAAAATCATACAAAATTTTTAAGAGTAATTGATTTTGTCAAAAGTTTAACTTTAAAAAAAAATCTGCAAAGAAATTTGGGTATGGCGCCATACCCGTTTTACCCACTGGCAGAAAGCCTGATTTGGTATCTACTGTGTAGTTTCCAAATTTCACGAGTTCTGATGTTATTTTCGATGTAGACAAACAACTGAAATATCCAAGATTTTTATGACAAGACCCAGATGGCTTTCAATAAAAGATGCAAACACAAACCTCACCCCACCCCCACTTTACCCGCCTCCCAAATCATCCCCACTAAATAAATTCTGTTACATGCTGCATACCATAAGGGTGATGTCGTAAGACAACTTACTTTCGGTTTGTGTACCTTGCTTTGATGTTCAAACTGATGTTAACAAATCACAGAGACCAGCATGTTTTATAAACCATCCAACTGTTTATATTATCACTTGCAATAGCGTCACCATGCTGTTATTTCCTGCACTATGTAATCATGCAAATGCACATCATAATATGTACATGTTTGCTATCAGCTGTACAGGCTACCTTCCAATACAATTAACACATCTTACAGCATGTCTTGTTTTTCTCTTAATAATGAGAAAGTGTGTGTGTGCTATTGAAAGCTTTTTCACACATCAGATAAGAACTAAATATGTAGAAAAAAATTTAGCAGCTGATCCCAAGCCCCTTGTTGGAACAGTGTATGGATCATGAGGTTAAGGACCTTTGTCTAAATACAAAAAGACCACAATACCCAAGCCAGTTTGATTTCACTTAATCCTATTAAGACAATGACCAGACAACCCAAGCTATCTGCCTAGGCCACACAATAGAAATAAATTAACAATAACACCAGTATGTGTGTAGTAGCAAAGATTACAGAAGGTATTAAGTTAGTAAGCTAATCAATTCCAAATTGTGGACATACATGTATGTGTATTTATATATCTGTTCAAAAGTTTAGGTCATACACTCATACATGTATATATTGTTTCCAATAAAATTAGGTTTAACCACAATATTATGTTATAGACTTTCCAACACTACAGAACTGTGTAAATACACTTCACCCTAATTGGTATGTTTCTACTGGTTACCAGCCTCGGTGGTGTCATGGTTAAGCCATCAGACATAAGGCTGGTAGGTACTGGGTTCACAGCCCGGTACTGGCACCCACACAGAGTGAGTTTTAATGACTCAGTAGTACGTGTAAGACCACTACACCCGCTGTTGTCTCACTAACCACTGACAACTAATCCTCTGTCTTGGATAGACAGCCCAGATAGCTGAGGTGTGTGCCCAGGACAGCGTGCTTGAATCTTAATTGGAAATAAGCACGAAAGTAAGTTGAAATGAAAAATGTTACCTTTCTGTCTCTCTGTCTGTCCAAAACAAAATGCTTTCTTTTAATTTTTTAATATTAGAGCCATTACTTAAATATTTGACATGCCTATATCCAATTAAGGTTCAAGCACGCTGTCCTGGGGACAGTCCAGCAGCCTGGACTGCCTCTCCAGGACAGAAAGGGGTTTGGGCAAAAGGTGCTATGGCTTTATGGTTAATTAGTGATCTATAATCGATAAAATTAGTGGGTGTACATTCTAATGATTTTTTTTATAGGTCGTTGTTGTTTTAAAGTTTTAAAGTTTTAAAGTGCCAGTGTCAGCAATTTGTAAAAATATACATGTCGGCTGGGACCTCCTTAAGCATAAACACAGAAGACTACATTCACAAAACTGGGCAATTCTTCACTTTGTAAAAACAAGAACTCTGTGGAATTAAATGTCTTGCCTACCATAAACTTATTCAGTGTCACTAATAGTAGCTGCATCCATAAAATGTTCATCTCAAGGCATGAGAAAAAAAGAAAAAGAATCATAATGACAAATTTTTTTTTACATTAAAATTATTATTATTATTTTTTTTTTTTTTATATATGCATTAAGGAACAAACATGTACATAGGTGCAACTATAAACAAAGTTTCATCGGAATAGTGGGGCGGGACGTAGCCCAGCCGTAAAGTGGTCGCTTGATGCACGGTCAGTCTAGGATCGATCTCCGTCAGTGGGCCCATTGGACTATTTCTCGCTCCAGCACTGGTATATCAAAGGCCATGGTATGTGTTATCCTGTCTGTGGGATGATGCATATAAAAGATCCCTTGCTGCTAATCGAAAAGAGTAGCCCATAAAGTGGTGACAGCGGGTTTCCTATCTCAATATCTGTGTGGTCATTAACTATATTTCCAATGCCATATAACCGTAAATAAAATGTGTTGAGCGTGTTTTGAAATAAAACATTTCCTTCCTTCATCTAAAAAGTAGGCTAAAACCTATATATATTGGAAAGGCAAAACAATATAAGGTAATAATTACTGTACCTGAAATATTTTAAAACTAATAATGACCCATTACACCTCCAGTGAACAGGGGCGTGATTAGGTCAGTCAGTTGAGTGCTCGCTTGAGGTGCTTGCGTCGCAGGATCGAACCACCTTGGTGGATTCATTCAACTTATCGTTCCAACCAGTGCACCACAACTGGTCAAAGGCCGTAGTATGTGATTTTCTGTCCGTGGGAAAGTGCATATAAAAGATCCCTTGCTGCATTAGGAAAATGTAGCAGGTTTCCCCTAATAATACTGCGTCAGAATTACCAAATGCCTGACATCCAATAGTCAATGATTAATTAATCAATGTGCTCTAGTGGTGTCGTTAAACAAAACAAACTTTAACTTGTGAACACTTCCAAGTGCTGAGCTACATAAACGTTCCAGACTTCAAAATTAAGGGAGATAACTCTTACAATGCACTCTCATTATGCAAGCATCGTACTACACCTTATTACTATTAAACAAATTATTTAAACAAATGAACAGAAAAACAAATAAAGAACGAACAAATAAATAGAGGAATGGACAAATGAACAAAGGAAGGAAGGAACGATTAAAGGATATAGTCAAATAAACAAAAGCAAAAACGATGGAACAAATGAACACAGGAACGAATCAACAAACTTAAGGCAGAAACAAATCTACTTGTAAGGAAGGATGGCACATATGAATCAACATTTACAGTGTTAAAGGTTAACTTTATAATAAAGTAAAGTTAAAACCAGACCCCCCCCCCCCCCCCCCGCAATGTTTTTTGTTTTTTTTTTTTGCCAAATTGTAGGACTTGTGATATCCGGAGATGATATATTATACACCTGTTTTCATGCAAATGACCAAGAACGATTTTTGTAAAGAGTCTGGCACCCTTTATTTTTCGCAGTCCGTCTAAATTGCTCCAATCACCTTCAACTTTGGATGAGCAGTCAAATTTTTTGTTTGGCCTTAATTTTAACCGGACATGGTTATTCTCAACTCTGCTAAATTTTTCCAAATTCCGCCCACCTCAAACTTACCCTCCCCATCCTGCCCTGGAATTGGTCACTGGCGAAGTCAGAGGTTAAGTCCGGGGTAGGCGTGCCTGAACCTAAGTTGGATATGGGCACGTAAATACAGTTCCCATTCCCAAGAATGATGTCATGCATGAATGACTATGTCACTGCTTTCACATACTAGGTATTTCATAAAATGCTTTGCACACTTATGTGAAAGCGTGGCGGGACGTAGCCTAGTGGTAAAACTCTCGCTTTATATACGGTCGGACTAGGATCTATTCCCGTCAGTGGGCCCATTGGGCTATTTCTTGTTCCAGCCAGTGCACCATGACTGGTATATGAAAGGTTGTGGTATGTGCTATCCTGTCTGTGGGATGGTACATATAAAAGATCCCATGCTACTAATGGAAAATGTAGCGGGCTTCCTTTCTAAGACTAAATGTCAAAATTACCAAATGTTTGACATCCAACAGCTGATGATTAATAAATCAATGTGCTCCAGTGGTGTCGTTAAACAAAACACTTTAACTTATATGAAAGCAAAAGTAGGAATACAACTTTTTTTCTCATTAATGGGAAAACAAAGTATACAGTAAAATAAATTTAAACTGTGTACATGTAGCTCATAGGTCACAATTCAGATATAAAGTAAAGATTATAGAACACTTACCAGGCATTGAATTTGGAGATTTGTTTCAGGATGCTGCTGGAATCAAAGTTTAATTTTGTCTTGTTTAACGACACCATAAGAGCACATTGATTTATTAATCATCAGCCACTGGAGGAAACCCGTTACAATTTTTTGTTCTATTACTAGCAAGGGATCTTTTATATGTACTTTCCCCACAGACAGGACAACATACACCATGGCCTTTGATATACCAGTCAAGGGGCACTGGTTGGGATGGGGAAAAAACAACAATTAGAGAAAGGGTTCTTCAATCCTATGATGCAAGCACCTCAGGTGAGCACTCGACTGATCAAGTAAAGAGATATAAAAATCATGGGAGTGGGATATGGTATATGAAAGGCTGTGGTATGTGCTATCCTGTCTGTGGGATGGTGCTAGTAATGGAAAAACGTAGTAGGTTTATTCCCTCCAATAAATCAGTGACCTCTAGTGGTTTCGTTAAACAAAACAAACTTTAACTAAAACAATCATGTACTTGTAATCTAGATATATTGTGATTTTATCTTCTAATCTTATTCTTCCAACCCAACATCTGGGATACTTGGAAGGTAGGAAATGTTTTATTTACGGTTATATGGTGTCCGACATATGGTTAAGGACCACACATATATTGAGAGAGAGGAAACTGTTGTCGCCACTTCATGGGCTACTCTTTTTGATTAGCAGCAAGGGATCTTTTATATGCACCATCCCACAGCCTTTGTTACACCAGTTGTCAAGCACTGGTTGGAACGAGAAATAGCCCAATGGACCCACGACAGATATCGATCCTAGACTGATCGTGCATCAGATGAGCAATGGGGATAAATGGAAGGCTAGAATCCTGCTGAATCTGCAGTCTGCTTACATATCCACGCATACTGACTAGAGGTAAAAACACTGAGATAAAAGACTTGTCACTTACTTTACCAGACTGGCTCGGAATCTTCTTGCCATCCGAGATAATGGGAGGACCAAACAGGTCTGTGAAGGGCTGGTTTGGTGGTGCACTACCTATAGGATATTCCACCTGAACAGGAAAATAAACACAAGTTTACATTAGTGCACAACATTTTTTAATAAAAATTTTTTTGCACAACACTTCGTCTCATATGGCTCGATGCTCATAAAATGTTCAGGCCCAATTTCTCTCATTAATGATTCAGCCATGATTCTCAACGGACGCAAACCTCGACCACTTAAGATTTTCTTGTTCATGCAGGTTTTAAGACAAAAATTATTGTGCATTCTTTCTTATGACTGATTTGCACATGTGCTTAATGTTTTTCAGTTCATAATTGTTCTTAACTGTATATTTTTTTTTTTTGAATCATGGCTGAACCATCAACGAAAAATTGGTCCTTGGAGTCTGGACTCATTTAGACTCTAAATGAGTCTAGACTCTAAATGAGTCTGACTCTTTAATGTTATGGCATGTACATTTGTACGACATCATGAAAGATTTCAGTCTACATGTAAACTACAGTTATATACATGCTTACTTACCCTGTACAGATAAGTAAGCACATGCCCTAGAACCATTTAGAGTCTAGATTGAAGCCTTAAAAAGACTTTGAGACTTTAACGTCATGGCGACTCCATACAAAATGCATATGTGTGACAACATTTAAAGATTGGAGTCTAGACTCTGCAGTTTTATAAGAACGGGCCCTGATGCTATGAATGATAAATAATGCAATCAGAACAAATGGCACAGTGTTTTCTCCAGAACACCTCACTATGAACAAAATTGAGGGTAGTGATTAATTGCTCCCTTAACTTAGAATATGGATAGCCATTTAAGATACATGTATTGCCACATTGAACACTGATCTTTAATTCTTTTGCCATAATATCTTTTTCCTCAATGAACACTGTTTTCAATATTTTATTTAGTGACAAATGCTAATCAATTTGAAAACTGATTAGCAACGGTTACTGAATATTTCAGACTTGTGTTGCAAATTAAGTATGGTACTGACTCACCAATTCTCTGCTAAAAAGTATTACTTGGAATCTAAATCACGACAATCTTAACTTTGATGTACCAGAAAATAAACCACAGTAATTTGCAACTACAGCGAAATCTGTCTAAACCGGATTATGCCACAGACCTAATATTTATCCCATTTAGACAGAATCTGGTGTTTAGAGGGACGTGTTTTAGAATTCGGAAAATTTGGATTCATGAAACTTGGCCGGTTTTGACAGGAATCTGGTTTAGACAGTTTTCACTGTATAAATACAATATACAGAAACAGCACATACACACATACACACACACACAAACATTCTCAGTCATGATAGAATAATGCATACCCCACCAGCTTTTAGAAGTTTCGACCTGAACTCCTCGGTTGGATTCTGAAAGGTGAGTTTTTCACAGTGCGTGTGGTTGATGGGATCGAATCCCTCAGCAGGCAGGAACAGGTCATAGTTGATGCTTATTTTCTTCGGGTTCTCCTTGTTCTTGAAGTAGATGTCGATGTTTATAATGAATCCCGCGTAGCCAGACTCGGACACACTGTATGGCGGCTCCTTCACCACTGCAAGAGACAAACATGTTTTCTTTTTTAAATTCACAAACACTAGTTTAAACCCGTGAACAAACACACTAAGTTTGATTAATCTAGAAAATTGTAACACATTTGGATTTAAAAAAAAATTGTTTTGTTTAACAACACCACTAGAGTACACTGATTTTATTAATCATCGGCTATTTGATATTAAACATTTAATAATTTTGAGATTGAGTCTTAGAGAGGAAACCCACTATATTTTTCCATCAGTAGCATGGGATCTTTTATATGCACCATTCCACAGACAGGATAAAACATACCACAGCCTTTGACATACCAGTCATGGTGCACTGGCTGGAATGAGAAATAGCCAAACAGGTGTAGTGGTCTTATACATATGTAAAACTAGACTTGCCACAGTGCTAGTAAACTATCATTCTCACAATTTTTAAAGACCTGTAATACAAGATTTACCAAATTATAATTAATATTGTTGGACAATTTACATGCTGTGTGTAACTACAGTGGGTAATACATGTTTATGAAGCAAAACACAAGAGAACATACCTCGTTTTGCTTTGGCAAAGGTTTCATGCAAGTGGAAGACAACTTTTTCAATAAAATAATGAATCTTGCTGCCATCTGGGCCTCGAACAAACACAGTCCAGTCATGGGTAAACCCTTCTTGAGTCGGCTTCTTCCTTGTCGATGCATGATGGCCCAATTCAACAGTGACCTGGACACGAAAACCCTGGTAAAGAAAAACACAACATGTTAAGTAGACATGAAAGACAAAAACCATGCTATACGAGAAGAACGAAAAGAATGTTCATTAACACCACAGTATACTGCACAATCAATGGGTGTTAAACACAATACAAGCGTTCTGAGAGTACTGTTAAAGCAAAATATATGTCCTCTACCAGGCCCAATTTTCCCCCCATAGCTCCTAAGATCAAGGTCCAAAACTGTGAAAAATAGATAAATTGCCACGAAAATCAAACTTGATCTGTAACAATAGATAATAAAGGCATACACAAAATTTTAGCTCAACATCTTGAGGCATTGCAAAACATTTTGTATTATCTCCCAAGTCCAAGTGCCATAACTCTGTCAAAAATAGATAATCAAACTTGATCTGTAACAGCATACAATAAGGCAATACACAAATTTAGGATCCCCATAACCTTTTTCAAAAACATTATTCAAACAATGTTACTAATTGTTGGACATTTGAAACATTAATGTAGTATAGAACTTACCGGTAAGTGAAAAGTGTGTTAGGCTTAAGTAACTCACCAGTTTCGCAAATTACTATTTGTGTAAAAGTCACCGGAAAATATTTACGGTTACTTAACATCTGAAATATTGTTCCATTACAATTCTAATGTATTATGTACATGTACATGTATGCACATTTGTACATGTATGCATTAAGACTACTGTGGTCACAGAAATGAAAATAATCCTAATATAAAGAGTTATGTGCCCTTCGTTACAGATGGCGTCTGTGAAGTAAATGATCCAATTTTGAATCAAAAGTTGATTAAATACTTGGTGGTGTGTAAAAACAACATCAGAAAACTAGAAAATCTCAAAGTTGGATAATGGCGGTTTCCTGCTAAAATTATTTATTAACGTTTTCATTGAAATTTAAGGATTATACCTTAAGCTATATGTACCCATAAAAATTACAAGTTCTAAATAATTTAATTTACTAGTAGAAAAAAGCACTGAAATTTGGCCTGTTCAGTTAAGATGAACACTCCATAATGTTATGCATGTTATCATCTGACGGCCTTATCTAGCCAACTTGTCCAACTTTTTGGATTCGCCGATTTCCTAAGATTTGTTACGATGTAACAATTTTAAGACAGGAATCTAGTCCAAAGAATTGTCACACTATTATAGTCGTGTATTTATTAAGCTCATTGCAAATTCGATATTCCTAAATTATTTATGGACAGATTATGCGAGGGATCGATTATCTAGAAGTTATTTATTACATGTACACATAAATGTAACCATAATATAGCACCTTTAATATAAAGTCAATGCCCCCAATTTCTTTATGCTTTAAATTCTGTGGCGTTAGTGATCCATTCAAAACAACTGTAAATAATTTTAATTGTATAATCTTTAAAATTTAAGAATAAGTTCATTAAATGTTTTATATTTTACTAATTATTTACTGGTGATATGAACATGCTGTCTTTCTATATTGAAATAAAGTATTGTTAGCAATCATGAACAAACAAAAAAAAGGTGAACTGACTGCTCTTGACAAACTGTTGCTTATTTCAGTTTGTTGGTTACAGTACTTACTACACATTATTTTAATTGGGAGGTTTTTGTTAATTCTACAAAAATAATCCAGAGTTACAGTTCATGAATGTGACAAATCCTTGAAAACAAACCTAAGTAAATGGACTGGTTCACAGTTTTTAATACTAGAACATCGGATTCATTTTATGTTCAGGTTGTTATTGTTCCATGTGTTAAGGATTGTCTGTTATTTCCTTTACGTTCATCGGGGTAAGCAGGGATTCTGGATTATGGTAGCCCTACTCCCATGGCTAGTGATATTCGATGTTGGGCTAGTAAATAACTACTATTGCCATGCCCGACGGCTAGTGAAAACCAAGTTGTCAATTACTGCACTTAAGTCCTATTTTGTAAATATGAATATCCTGCACCCACCCACCAGTCTTAATGTTTTAAGCTCTATATATCCCTCTTTAGGTGACATATCCACTTATTTTTTAATTTTATTTTTTATTTAACTTTAAATAAATATATAAAATTCAAAATACAGAAAGTAAGTCCACCCCCACAATATATGGACATTATAAATTAAAAAGGTCTATACAGCCGGACCTCGTTATCTCATTATCCCAGGAAATCAGGAGATTGGGAAATGGTTACACGACATCATTTTCATCAAAAGGCTAGTTTCAACTCCACAGTTTCAAGTCCACAGTTATCTCAAATCTTGGGCCATTTTGTTCGTTCCCCATATCCACTTATTACTATTAGTAAAACTGTATTAACTTAAGTACAGTAGGGGTAGTTAATTTTTAACTGTGGCTAGTAAATTTTTCAAATCACTGATCCCATGGCTAGTGGATTTTATAAAAATTCCAGAAGCCCTGGGGTATGAAAAAAAAAAATCATCCACAAACTGTGTGAATCAGTGAAGTTGTTCTCACATACGTTTGTGGAAGATTTTTTTTGTTCATACCCAGATGAACATAAAAGAAATAACAGATAATACTTATAATTAAATTTGAATCATACAGGCTAATATTAACACTAAAATGTCATACTTTATTTTGAATTATTTTTTATCCATAAACAATAACACTCAATAAGACAACTTGCCCATATAAGATGACATCATCAGATATGACGTTCCTAGCCCGAGTACTCTGACTGTAAGAGAGCTAGACGGACATTTGGACATAAACACGCTCTCATTACAGTCAGAGACCAACCTATGTCTTTTTTTGGCAATTCCTGACTACCAAACGGTAGGCAACGAGTCCCGCTCTAATACCACAACAATCCTATGTTTGACGTCAAATACCTTTACATCAATCATTTTCGAGTTAAGTGATACAAAAAAATCCACATATTAATCACTAATACACATACTACAGAAAGAAACCCGACAGCACCCACATTCAGCTATGCTTCGTGACACTCCGTCGCAACAATTGCAAAGCTCGGCGATCTATTTCGAGACGTAGACCACGTGATCGCGCACTGGGCGATTCCGCCTTGTGCAGCAGTTACAGGGGCCGTCTCATATCAAGCGAAGTTACAACATGGAAGAGTTGGCTAATGCCGTTTTGGATGAATTTGGATTTCATTACGTCATTAAACCAAAACAATTACACATTATTGATTCCATTTTGAATTTGAAGGATACATTTGGGGTGTTATCGACAGGATACGGCAAAAGTATGTGCTACGTACTGCCTCCTCTTATGAGACGACCCCTGTAACTGCTGCACAAGGCGGAATCGCCCAGTCTCGAAATAGATCGCCGAGCTTTGTAATTGTTGCAACGGAGTGTCACGAAGCGTAGCTGAATGTGGGTGCTGTCGGGTTTCTTTCTGTAGTATGTGTATTAGTGATTAATATGTGGATTTTTTTGTATCACTTAACTCGAAAATGATTGATGTAAAGGTATTTGACGTCAAACATAGGATTGTTGTGGTATTAGAGCGGGACTCGTTGCCTACCGTTTGGTAGTCAGGAATTGCCAAAAAAAGACATAGGCTGGTCTCTGACTGTAATGAGAGCGTGTTTATGTCCAAATGTCCGTCTAGCTCTCTTACAGTCAGAGTACTCGGGCTATGACGTTCCCTGACGATGTAAATTTTACGTTCATGGAAAAATTAACAAACTGGGATGACATTATGTTGTAATGAATGTAACAGAAATTTCATTATAAAACATTGGTGTATATATGTATCTTTGTTTTCACACATCATACCTGCAAAATGTAGAATATACTTTCCATAAGTATTGTACTCATATTTTTATGATTACCCTAACAGAATTTGGGATGTCGATTGTACACATATACCACCAATTAAAATACATCCAACAGGTTTTGTTGATATGTTTGGTGTAAGATTTTTAGCAATTTTGTTTTCTTCATAAATTATTTTGTAAATTCTAAACTCAAAGTGTTGTACCTTTACTCTTTATTATAAATATATAAATTATAGTACCTAACCTAGGCATTACAGTGATGTTGTTTGAGGGAAGGCATACATCAGTACCTGTCACAACACTGTCACAAATACTTGTCTCTCCAACCCCAAGTATTGTTAATTTATGAAGAAAAAAAATTAGATGGAGGAGTTTGTTCTCTATTCATTATAACAATTTAAAACATGTCTATAAACATTTTATAATGACAGCTCGTCAAATAACCATTCAGTAATCAAACCTGAAAGCGGTAAAACGGGCATGACACTTCAACGAAAATTTATACTTTGTGATTAGGTTTTGATATTTGTTTTATACAGAATCAACATTTGTGACAACATATGTACAAAAATAGACACACTGCAATAGACACTTACATTTGAATTTGACATTTCAAGTCGTTACAAATACAAATACATTGAAAAACATAGTTGCAAAAATATTAATATCGTTTTCGATGCCGGAAATGAGTTATAGTGTCTGCAACAGTCTCGCACCGAAATGATTCGGTAAACATCGATAACGTTCGCATCATCTCGGCTGATTACGGACTGATTAGCCCGAGAAGATCCGAGTACCTCGACCGATTCAAATAATCGCAAATTCCCCACATTGAGGTGCTATGGATTACAGGATCGATCGCCCTTGATGGAATCGTTTTTCTCCATCCCAACATGTGTCATATAATTGGTACATCAAATGGGAAAATGCACATTAAAAATTCCTTGCTCCGGAATGGCTGCAATGTTGTTTACTATAGTGCTGTCGGAAATAGAATAAAAATTATTTTCGTCGATTATGTATTACATATTAAACAGACAAGTAAATACTTTGTAAATATCTATTTAATTATAGTCTACCTAATTTAGCATTTACTTGTTTTGGCTCTATTGATGTACAAGGTAGTGTTTACTCTTGAATTAAAAGAAATGTCAGTAAACAGGTGATTTGTGCACTTTATTGGAACAGACTATAACAAATCTTGGTCAACTAATTATTATGTTAATTTCATTGCTGTTACAATATGCGAGGGACCGTTTCTGATGATGGTTTACCCCTATTCCTCTCCAAAACTAAATATTTGTAGACATTTATAAGTAACATTTGAACAAAACTGTCATGAACCATTTTGAGTTTCTGATCAATTTTCCAGTATTAAAGGTGCTATCTAAAAGTTGCATAATGACAGCTATTGCAAATCATATTTTTATTAAATTTTGCTTTAATATTTAAAGACTACACCTTTAACTATATGCCCATAGATGATTATAGGAAAAGATTTTATCTACTAGTAGAAATTACATTTTTATTGGAGAATCTTTATCACAAACAGTAAAGTTTGTTTTATTTAACGACGCCGCTAGAGCACATTGATTTTTTATCTTATCATCGCTATTGGACGTCAAACATATGGTCATTCTGACACTGTTTTTAGAGGAAACCCGCTGTCGCCACATAGGCTACTCTTTTACGATAGGCAGCAAGGGATCTTTTATTTGCGCTTCCCACAGGCAGGATAGCACAAACCATGGCCTTTGTTGAACCAGTTATGGATCACTGGTCGGTGTAAGTGGTTTACACCTACCCATTGAGCCTTACGGAGCACTCACTCAGGGTTTGGAGTCGGTATCTGAATTAAAAATCCCATGCCTCGACTGGGATCCGAACCCAGTACCTACCAGCCTGTAGACCGATGGCCTGCCACGACGCCACCGAGGCCGGTCTTTATCACAAACAGATGCTCACATATAACTTCTGATATAGCACCTTTAAGTGGTTGCAAGGTTGTGTAAATTTCTACTGTATGTATATTGAATTTATATTTATTAAATATGCTGGTCAAAATTAATAATTTATGCTGCAATTAAAAATAATCAGTTATCTTTCAGTTTTAAATTAAAAGTTTGTTTCAGGGTAAATGAAATTGACACATCGATCAAAATGTGTTATAGTCTGTTCCAATAAAGGTAATAAATCTTCTGTTACTGACATCTTTATTTAATTTCAAGAGTAAACACCACCTTGTACATCAATGAGAGCCCAAACAAGTAAATGCTAAATTAGGTAGAGTATCATTAAATAGGTATTTACAAAATATTTACTTGTCAGTTTAATATGAAAGAAATAATTGACGAAAATACTTTTTATTCTATTTCCGACACTACTTTATTTTTTTTTTTTTTTTTTTTAGTAAGGATGTTCAACATTAAAAAGTGACCTTATGGTATTCCATATGAACTAACATGCATTTTATGAGTATATTCAATCCAATACAATACAATTCACAGTACTTTGATGTTCTGGGTAGGCATGTGCACCACCAGCACCATGTCCTGGATCCACGCTGCTATTTTCTCAGCCTATGTGGTAGAAAACCATCCATAGCTGATATATTCTATGTGCTGTTTTTATAGCCATCCGTCCGTCCAATCATCCATACATCCATCCATCCACCGATCCATCCATATATCCATCCATTCATCCATCCAAACAAACATTCATCCATCCAACCATCCATTCATTAATCCATCCATCCATCCAACCATCAATTCATCCATCCATCCAACCATCCATCTATCCATTCATCCATCCATTCATCCATCCATCCACCCACCCACCCATCCATGCACCCATCCATCCAACCAACCAACCATTCATCTATCCATCCACCCTTCCATCCATCCATCGACCCATCCATTCATCCATCCATCCATCCCTCCGTTCATTCATCCATCCATCCATCCATCCATCCATCCATCCATCGTTTCATCCATCCAACCATCCGTTCATCCATCGTTTCATCCATCCATCTCTCCATCCCTCCCTCCCTCCATCCTCCCTCCCTCCATCCAACCATCCATTCATCCATCCAGCCATCCAATCATCCATCGATCCCTCCATCCATCTATCCATCCATCCACCCACCAACCTATCCACACTATCCATCCATCCACCCACCAACCTATCCATCCATCCATCCATCCATTCATTTCAAATAGTGTGTGTGTGTGGGGGGGGGGGGGGGGGGGCAAGCCACGCGTATTTCACACTTTTTATAAAGATTAAGACAAAAAGAAAAGCCGTACATACAGACCCTCGCCACAATTCCTACATGGGTCTTGTTGGAATTAAATGTCTCGCCTATCATAATTGTTTCGGTGCACTGTGATGAACAAAGATCCTTAGGTGCAACTATAAACCAAGTTTTATTGACCTAGGACTAACACTTCGTGAGAAACTGATAATTTAGAAAAGGAGATACAAAAATTATCTTGCTAATAAATATGGGACATAACTCTTACAGGATTATCAGACAAACTCCGCTGTTATATATATATATATATATATATATATTACTCTTCAAAAAAAGAAACGCAAAAGGGTACAAATGGGTTATAACTCCGATTTTATGTTTCCTACCGGTTCATGCTTTGTGAATATAAGGTCATTGCATGTCCCAAACACATTCCCACGGTTACATTCGATAAAACGCAGCTACTGTAAAATAAAGTTTCAAAATGTGAATATTCGCAAAAACGCAGCCACGTGCAAACCATGTCACCACTGCACGTGCGTTGTCTGCACGTGCAACATGAACACCGACAGTATAAAAGTGCAGGGTGTTCGCTTGCCTGGCCTCTGTATCTGGCCGACAGTTGACAATCCAGGACATGCCACGTCTCAGTGAACCGCAGAGAAACAATGCCATCGGCCGACTAGACGCAGGCGAATCCAGAACGGCCGTTGCCAGGGCATTCCATGTGTCCCCAAGCACCATCTCCAGACTGTGGGACCGTTACCAGCAACATGGATCAACACGTGACCTCCCTAGATCCGGTCGACCACGGGTCACTACCCCCGGGCAGGACCGCTACATCCGGGTACGCCACCTTCGGGAACGATTGACTACTGCCACCTCCACAGCCGCAGCAATACCAGGTTTGCGCAGGATATCCGACCAGACCGTACGGAACCGCCTACGTGAGGTAGGAATTCGTGCCAGACGTCCAGTTCGAGGTGTCATCTTAACACCACAACACCGTCGACTCCGATTGCAGTGGTGCCAGATTCATCGACAATGGCCTCAACTGCGATGGAGACAGGTGTGGTTCAGTGACGAGTCCCGATTTCTGCTCCGACGTCATGATGGAAGATGTCGCGTGTATAGGCGTCGTGGGGAACGTTATGCGGCAAACTGCGTGCAGGAAGTGGACAGATTCGGCGGGGGTAGTGTCATGGTGTGGGCAGCCATCTCACACACTGGCAGAACTGACTTGGTCCACGTGCAGGGCAACCTGAATGCACAGGGCTACATTGACCAGATCCTCCGGCCACACATCGTTCCAGTTATGGCCAACGCCAACGCAGTGTTCCAACATGACAACGCCAGGCCTCACACAGCACGTCTCACAACGGCTTTCCTACAGAACAACAACATTAATGTCCTTCCTTGGCCATCGATATCACCGGATTTGAACCCAATTGAGCATCTATGGGACGAGTTGGACCGACGCCTCCGACAGCGACAACCACAGCCCCAGACCCTGCCCGAGCTGGCAGCAGCCTTGCAGGCCGAGTGGGCCACCATCCCCCGGGACGTCATCCGTACTCTGGTTGCTTCAATGGGCAGGCGGTGCCAGTTGTCAACACACGCGGAGGCCACACCCGGTATTGACTCCAGATGACCTTGACCTTGGTGGTGTGTCCTATCACTTACTCACAATGGACTAGAGTGAATTGTGAACAATCCTGCAACATTTGGTAATTATCGGACTCACCATTCAATAATTAAATCAATTCTCCAAATGTTACGACAATGTGGTTTTGTGAGTAAGTGATAGGACACACCACCACCGATGTGTGGCCGGAGGATCTGGTCAATGTAGCCCTGTGCATTCAGGTTGCCCTGCACGTGGACCAAGTCAGTTCTGCCAGTGTGTGAGATGGCTGCCCACACCATGACACTACCCCCGCCGAATCTGTCCACTTCCTGCACGCAGTTTGCCGCATAACGTTCACCACGACGCCTATACACGCGACATCTTCCATCATGACGTCGGAGCAGAAATCGGGACTCGTCACTGAACCACACCGGTCTCCATCGCAGTTGAGGCCATTGTCGATGAATCTGGCACCACTGCAGTCGGAGTCGACGGTGTTGTGGTGTTAAGATGACACCTCGAACTGGACGGCTGGCACGAATTCCTACCTCACGTAGGCGGTTCCGTACGGTCTGGTCGGATATCCTGCGCAAACCTGGTATTGCTGCGGCTGTGGAGGTGGCAGTAGTCAATCGTTCCCGAAGGTGGCGTACCCGGATGTAGCGGTCCTGCCCGGGGGTAGTGACCCGTGGTCGACCGGATCTAGGGAGGTCACGTGTTGATCCATGTTGCTGGTAACGGTCCCACAGTCTGGAGATGGTGCTTGGGGACACATGGAATGCCCTGGCAACGGCCGTTCTGGATTCGCCTGCGTCTAGTCGGCCGATGGCATTGTTTCTCTGCGGTTCACTGAGACGTGGCATGTCCTGGATTGTCAACTGTCGGCCAGATACAGAGGCCAGGCAAGCGAACACCCTGCACTTTTATACTGTCGGTGTTCATGTTGCACGTGCAGACAACGCACGTGCAGTGGTGACATGGTTTGCACGTGGCTGCGTTTTTGCGAATATTCACATTTTGAAACTTTATTTTACAGTAGCTGCGTTTTATCGAATGTAACCGTGGGAATGTGTTTGGGACATGCAATGACCTTATATTCACAAAGCATGAACCGGTAGGAAACATAAAATCGGAGTTATAACCCATCTGTACCCTTTTGCGTTTCTTTTTTTGAAGAGTATATATATATATATACTCAGCGTCACTATTGAAGGGTCATTCATATTGTCAGTACTGCACATGCGATGCCCGTCCAACACACTAATTATGAAAGAAGGAATGTATGGCCTTCGTTGATTAGACCCAGAATGAGGTTTCCTAAGTAGCATTTGGATTTCAATTTGAGTAATGGTACTTCCGGTTAGAGGCCACAAGAAAATGGTAAAATTTATGAAAACACACGTACTACTATCACCCCAACAAATGGGTTGTCTCAACGCACCCATGTCTGGAATTCTGTATGTTGTGCCCATGCAATGCATTCTCACCATGGGTATAAAAGTGTGCATGATTGCCATCCACATTTCCACGCACACTTCAGTTCATAATTATTACGTGTCCATGGCATTATTATTGTGTGTCCATGACATTATTTTTGTTTGCCTACATGACATCATTATTCGTTCCTATGGCATCATCATTTTGTGTCCGTGACATCATTACTGTGTAGTGTGTAAATGGGCGGGGTTTAGCTCAATCGGTTGAGTGCTCGCTTGAGGTGCTTGCGTCACAGGATCGAATCATCTCAGTGGATCCATTCAACTGATTGTTTTTCTCTCGTTCCAACCAGTGTACCACAACAGGGCAAAGGCCGTGGTATGTGCTTTCCTGTCTGTGGGAAAGTGCATATAAAAATTCCCTTGCTGCATTAGGAAAAATGTAACGGGTTTCTTCTCATGACTACGAGTCACAATTACCAAATGTTTGTCATCCAATAGCCAATGATTAATTAATCAATGTGCTCCAGTGAAGTCGTTAAACAAAACAAACAAATAATTACTATCCAAGGACGTGGCGGGGCGCAGCCCAGTGATAAAGCGCTTGCTTGATGCGTGGTCCATCTGGAATCGAGCCCATTTAGTCCATGAGCCAGACCAAACATTGGTACAATCTGAGGGCACCAAACATAATTGTTATAAATTGTTTTAGTACAGCCTAGGACAAAACAAAAATGCATGATGAAATTTCCAATAGAGTAGCTTTAGCTAGTTATCATACTTTTTAAAATTTATCATTCAGGTGGTAAAAAATCCGACAAGTCCGTGTTTTAGTGTTTGCCAAATCATTAAAAAACCTTGTAAATCGGTACCCACAATGTTCTTTGTGGTTTTTGTATCTTTCGGAAGTGCACATTAGCGATCCGAGAGGTGTAAACGTGTCACCATGGACATTTTGAAATATTCAAGATGGCGTCCAAGATGGCTATCAAATCTGAACTGGAGACACCTCCAATTCTTTATCAACAATGACGAAACTGTTGATGTTCGAGACAGTGTTCTAGAGATCAAAAGATTAATTATGAACTAATCCCAGCTAATCTAGTCATTACAACATCATTTATATTCAAGTTGGCCACCACTTTATCAGCCAGAACAAGAAAATTGTAATTTATCGCATTTTACATCAACTATAGCAACATTGTGATGTTAGGGATTGAGTTTTATTCATTAAGGAATTCATTTACAACATGTTTATGCTAACTGAGATATTGCACCAACATTTAAATCCAAGATGGTCTTTAGGAGTAAGAAGTGGTCATATCTTTCATTCTATTTTACCGCAAACAATAATGTTTACTTCAAATACAGGGTTTTCTAGGTGGCAACTATATCATTGCTGTAATTCAAGATGGCTAACAAAATGACTGCAAAAATAAAGAAATGCGATATATGCATCACCTTAAACATCTTCATAAATCAAGGCTAATATTCGTTCCTCGTATTCAGCCTTGATACATGTCGTCAAGAAATCGTGCCACAAAATGCTTAAATTTCATCATTGGATGCGATGAGATCTGATTGCAACGAATCGCAACGCTCCTTATAGATTCCCTTGTTATTGTAAACAAAGATGGCAGCGTCAGCGTCCGGCGGTTAATTTTTGATATTGCTTTCAAGATTGTCACATGTTACCGATGCTGTGATTGGTCAGCGATGTCATCGTGTAAGGGACATAATCGGTGTTACAAATTTTCTTCCAATAGAGAGCGCTAGTAGTGGATATCAGTAATCTTGACTGTACATGTATCAAGGCTGAATACGAGGAACGAATATTAGCCTTGATTTATGAAGATGCACCTTAAATAATCTTTTTAAAACTAACTTCTGTTTATCTAAAACATCATTTAAAATATAAATTCTTACGCTGACCGCTATGTCTTGAGGGTTCACCGATCTATTTTTAAACTATCTAGAATGTAACTTAACATCATATAGACCAAAATCTTCATTGCCAACGTGGCTGTGATAATGACTGTGGTGTCAGTTTAGACCATTCCCATTTTCTGCCTTTTGATAATGGATACATTACTCCGGCATCGAAAAATGTTGGTTAAAAAGGTACATTGGATCGTTTGGACGATTTCAAATGGTGCATGCCTTCACTCCACGATCAGCCAATAGCCGATGTGTATTTTTGTCCTGGGGTGTCGTTAAACATTGATTCATTCACTCCACGTGGAATAGTTATTTATGGAAGTGATCTAAAGGTTCGGGGTTATTATTTTTTTTCACTAATCGACATCTGTAACATCAGAATGTAGCCTTCCTTGTGACGTCACCAGCTAAGTCCTTAAGTTTAATAGATTTAAATGCTTCAGACAGAATTTTCATAGCTGTTGCTTTTGCAACCCTTTATATTATGGTAGCAATATCACAGTCTGAAAGAACATGGGTCATTAAATGGCATGCAACCTTTTCACGTTTCTTTGCGTTTCCCCCATTGCCCATTGCAGTTCTTGTGAGTATCTCTATCGTTTGAACTGAAATCAGAAAAAGCAATTCTGAAATTATGCAACTAATTCGGTGTACCGATTCAACAAAACATGCCATTTTTGAATGCGAAATATGGGTGTTTAATTAACAGCTCAGTTGCCATATAATTTCTGTAGTTCTCATGTAACAAATTCGCGAACAACCGTTGCACTAAAAACAACCTTACATAATGTTATGAAAAGAATGAAAGTGAAATGACTGACTACATATGTATTATTTTCTTTAATCTACTGTGCTTACATCATTCATTCATTGGTTACTGGGTGGTGTATTTAAAACAAATAAAGCAGTTTTGTTGGCAGCAATCCTTTTGCTGTTATTTGAATCATATTAATATATAGCTACTAAGTTCATTTGATGATAGTCTATCATTTACAGGTATAACCGAAGCATACTAGTATACTAGTAATTGCTATGCGGAGATAAATTGTCTTAGTTGACAAAATGCAATGATACGTACACATCAGTTATATAGAGATAGGAAATGGGAATGATAAATTATGATGGGTGGCTGAAAAAGTTTTAAGCCTAATTGTGATGGACTGTGTTGGCGGAATTGGTTAATAATTATTTTTCAACATAATCCTCCCCGAGGTCTACACACTGCTGACATCGACGCTAGAGTGTCTGAATCCAACTGGTATAAAAGGCTTCCTCCTGGTGGTGTAAAAAGTCCGCCACAGTAAAAATAATGTCATTATCATTTGCATAATGCTTGCCAGACTGTTCTTTCTTCAAGTTTCGCAGGAGGTGGAAATCTGGTGGATGTTCCAAAGCCACAGTCATGCATTGCAACCATGACGACAGCAGACTTGTGTACAGGTGCCCTGGAACACAGCATACTTACACCTTTGTCATGCCCGTAGCATTGCTCAAAATGTTCTCAACTCTTCTATTGTCTACGTGGCTTGTGTATTAGCTACGTAGCTTGTGACGACTCATCGTTCATCCTTGTATTGTATCAACATTATCCTCAGTGGTGGTAGTTGAAGATCTTCCTGGTCATGGATCATCTTCTGCCCAGCTCTTAACAGTGACAACAGAAGGAGCATCATCCTATAAAGTTGACACCAATGTAGAATAGAAGTTAGTCCTTTTAAATGGAGATACTTGATGACATCACAAAAGTCAAATGTAGCCTATAAGCATATATTATTGCACGTAATATATGCCAATTGTCAAGGGTGTTTCAGTCACCCACAATATAAACATTAATCACATGTGATTTGCACACATATGCCCATTTATCACAGCAAGGTTGGCACTGTGAACTACTTGGTCCATGGCATGCATCTTTATATATGTAGATATTGTTTTGGAAAAACTATTGGTCTACCCTTTAAACTTAGCAGTTGGTTTCAAAATGATTGTTTTAGGTGATGCTAAACACATAGTGGTCATTTCTTTATTTTTACAACCGATATGGAATCGTGGATTCATGCAATGATAAAATATCTCTATATTATAAAGAGAATGCGAGAACTGAAATGCTTGCCATATGGAAAACCTTGTTTTTGAAGTATAGATTACTTCTCACCCTTGGCGGCCATTTTCATGGCCATCATGGATTTAAATGATGATGCATTATATCTCAGTTAGCACCAGAGGCCATTATAAATGAATTCCTTTGTCCATAAAATTAATTTAATAACATATAAATCTCTTCCTAGTTGACGTAAAATACGATAAATTACGATTTCCTTGTTCTAGCTAATACACTGGCGGCCATCTTGGATTAAATGATGTTGTAATGCCTTACTTAACTGTAAATAGTTCATAATGAATTCCTGGTGAATGTTGACAAGTTCATTTCAGTTTGTATTATTAAAATTAGCTATATAATCACATACAGATTAATACAGAGAAACGTTATTAACTTTTTTTCAGAAAAATACCCCTCTTTTCTAAAACTCAGTTTCTGACTAAGCTACCATGCAGAAAAGTCCATCATGCTGTTTTGAGATCCAGTTACATACTCCTATCAAAAAAGCATAATTAAGTTTGATGCCCTCGGATGGTACCAATGGGTCAACTTTGGGGTCCCGGCTCATGGATTAATTGGACTATTTCTCGTTCCAGGCAGTGCACCACGACTGGTATATTAAATACCGTAGTTTGTGTTATCCTGTCTGTAGGATGGTGCACATAAAAGATCCCTTGCTACCAATGGAAACATGTTGTGGTTTCCTCTCTAAGACTATGTGTCAAAATTACCAAATGTTTGACATGGATAGCCATGGTCCTGTTATTAGAAATATCTTCTTTGAAAATGTAACATTTGGATATACATATATTTCCAATCTGCAAATAATCTAAAATTGCTATAGATGCTTGGGTTGGTCGAAATGATATAATGTGACCGACGTTCATGATGAATAACTCCATGCACCCAATCGTTGCATTACTTTCGACAATGCGTATGATTGGAAATACAACTGAAGAAAGAAAGAAAAAAATGTTTTATTTAACGACGCACTCAACACATTTTATTTACTGTTATATGGCGTCATACATATGGTTAATGACCACACAGATGTTGAGAGAGGAAACCCGCTGTCGCCACTTCATGCGCTACTCTTTTCGCTTAGCAGCAAGGGTAGTACATACCACGGCCTTTGATATACCAGTCGTGGTGCACTGGTTGGATACAACTGACAAAATTGTTATACACGTGGAATTATAAAACGTGAACATGATCATTTTTAAAAATTAGCTCTGTTACATAGCTCATAAAGTTATAAAAATGCGTTGATTAGTTTTTGTTTTGACGAGTATATTATGTTGGCAAAGTATGGTTCTTTGATATTGAACACTATGGCAGTGTGACCATGTCTCTATGCAACATGCACTGCAAACTGTGCAGATTGTAATACAAATATAATGAATTCATTAAAAAAACAATACAACTGTTGTTCATAACCATCGAGTGCGGATACTTTCTTTCATTAGAATCAAACTAATCAGGTCTGGTTTATGTTAAAACATGTTTTTAAAATCTGATACTTGTAATTGATCTGTTGAAAAATTCCCAGGACCCAAAAAATTTATAAATGCGTGTTTTTTTTTTTGTGTTTTTTTTTGCTATCGCAAACCTAGAAAACAAAATTGTGATATTCTCTGATATGCTGATAGGATAGGAGAAATGTCACAGTTTTTGCTGTTTTATTGACAGCTGTATTGAAAACATAAATCGTTAAATAAAACAGACTCAAAGCATTTTCAAAACAAATAAATGGTTTTATTTTTCCTGAACATAAGTATTGAATTAACAAATAAATGGCTGGCTAGCTGGCTAGGTCAATGAATTAATGAACGAAAGAACGAACGAACGAACGAATGAACGAACAAACGAATGAATGTACTGAATGAAGGAATGAATAAATCAACCAATGAATGAACGAATGAACTGAATGAAGGAATGAACGATTAAATAAACGAATGAATGAATGAATGAATGAATGAATGAATGAACGAACGAACGAATGAATGAAAGAACGAATGAATGAAAGAATGAATGAATTAACGAACGAACGAATTAATTAATGATGACTCTACAGCAAACAATTCCAATATAAAGCAGCTATAGGCTGTTCTCACACCGACTGAAGGCACGGTTGATGCACGTTCGACACCGCTGAGCCGTCTATAATATTCAATATGGCTTCTCTAATGTCTGGGGGGAGGGGCGGAATGTAATTCAGTGGAGGAGCGCTCACCTGAGGTAAGGTGGGTCGTAGGATTGGGGGGGGGGGGGGTTGTTAGTTGGACTTTTAAGTAAACCCCTGTTCAAAAGATGGAGAATCTGGTAAAAAAAGAAAAAGAAAAAAAGATATTTTGCTCCCCGACCCCAGTAACCCCTGTACATGGCCCCTGAAAATTCGCCACCAAAATATTCCCCCTTATTCTTATTTTCGTAATTTTGAGCTTCTATAATATGATAATATTGGCTTATGATGCATCCGTATATAGGTTTTCGATGGTGCTGAGTCCAAATATGGGCTTAGAAATAATCTTCGAAAATCCAATATGGCGGAACTCCAATATGGCGGCCATAATCGACCATTTTCTGATATGAATGATCAATATAATATAATAATATGGTTGTCATATGTCGTTTTATAGGTTTTCGAGGGTACTGAATCAGAATATGTAGTGGGAAATACTGTAGGACCATCCAATATGGTGGAAATCCAAAATGGCGATACACTCAATGAATCAGTTTGTGACTATGATCAATAAAATGAACGCAAACTCCTGAATTATGGTATCATTATCATACAATACATTTTGTAGCTGTAATTACTTTGTACCATTTTATCCTAATAACCAAATCTTGGGATCTACGCATCCATTGAGATCAGTGCTTGATTGAAATCCTCGAGTGTAACAGTAGTTTTTGATATAATGTTACCTAGGTAAATTTTCAAGTTCGTTGCATAGGTCTTTGAAGGTAAGTTTTTATACTCTTTTTTTTTAATCTGAAAATGTCACTGTTTTTTGGGACAGATAGTGCCGTATCCCTTGCATAGCGAACCTCTAGATAGAGGCGATTGTTTTTCGCAGTTTCATTCGTGGTTAGATCGCTCGTGTAAGTTTCTACTTGTTAGCATGATTATTTTTCGCAGTTTCATTCGTGGTTAGATCGCTCGTGTAAGTTTCTACTTGTTAGCATGATTATTTATCGCAGTTTCATTCGTGGTTAGATCGCTCGTGTAAGTTTCTACTTGTTAGCATGATTATTTTTCGCAGTTTCATTCGTGGTTAGATCGCTCGTGTAAGTTTCTACTTGTTCACATGATGTGAATGGTCCTCCCAAAGCTTTCAATGCATCTAGGTCTCTATTCCTTCTCCTATCGACAGCCACATTCGCAATCTCTTTGTTTTCTAGTCCTTGTTTCATTAAGTCCTCTTGCTTTTTGCTCCAGGCTTCCATAATTTCAGGGATTTTTCCTCCGCGCTGTACAAGTTTTAGTGTATTTAGTATAGTATCCTGATGGCTGGGTTTCTATCAAATCAGCTGACTTACATTTCACTTGAACTGACGATGCACATGCCAATTGTTTAGCACCTCTTCTCTGAAGTTCGTAATTTACGAAGCCGACACTGCGCTCGGCTGTTAGATTGTGTATGGGTGCTTTCTCCAGGTTTTCACTGTCCATGCGTTCGAGGGCATATTCTGATGCTTCATTATTACCTACACAAAATCCAAACATATCTCCTTTCTGATGCTTGAACCCTTGAGCGAGCTTCGGCAGAATCATTGAAAGAACGTTTTTCACTTCTTCTCTCATTCCAATGATGGTTGATTCTAAAGCTTTACAGATGTCGTCATCGTATCGTGTCTGATTGAATCGTTCTTGAGATATATAAAATTTCAGTTTTTATTTTTTTTTCTAGATTCTCCATATTTTGAGCTGGGGTTTATGTGGAAATGCGCAAAAATTTAAAATAACAACCCCCCCCCCCCCCCAGTGGTAAAGCGATCACCTGATGCGTGATATGTCTAGGATCGATCCCCGTCGGTGGGTCAATTAGGCTATTTCTCATTCCAGCCAGTGCACCACGACTGGCATACCAAAGGCTGTGGGATGGTGCATATAAAAGATACTTTACTACTAATTGAAAAAATGTAGCGCGTTTCCTCTCTAAGACTATATTGTGATTGTCAAAATTACCAAATGTTTGACATGCAATAGCCGATGATTAATAAATCAGTGTGCTCTTTTGGTGTCGTTAAACAAAAACTACTTTAATTTTCATTGCCCGACAACTGGTACATACACGGCAGTATACAATATCCTTTCTATGGGAAAATGCATACAAAAGATTCTTTACAGCCTTTTTGGGGGGTGGGTGGGGGTGGGGGTAGAAGTAACCTATGCGGCGAAAACAGGTTGGAATCTCCCTTTTATTGAATGGGCGCGATTTAGTCCAGTGGAAAGCGCTCGCATGAAGCGAGTTTCCTCTCTAAGACTGTATGTCAAAATTACCAAATGTTTGAAATCCAATAGCTCGATGCTTAATAAATCAATGCGCTCTAGTTGTGTTTTTAAACAAAACAAACGTGTTCTTCCGGTTTTTTTAAAATAACTAGCAAATGTGAAATGACCGTAAATAACTAGCAAATGTGAAATGACCGTAAATAACTAGCAAATGTGAAATGACCGTAAATTAAAATGTACTGATGTGTCGATAAATAAATATTCCTTTCCATTCCTCAAATGACTGGAGTGGCTCTTCTATAAATGAGGCAGGAGATGGAGCCTCGTGGGATCTGCTGCCACTGTTATGCCAAATGCCCAATCGACTCTGTGTTGTGCAAAGATACGGTCTAGATCGCGAATAACGATTTTGTCGGTCAGTTAAAGTTTGGTTTGTGTAACGATACCACTAGGGCGCATTGATTGATTTATTAATCATCGGCTATTGGATGTCAAACATTAGGTAATTTTGACATATAGTAAAAGAGAGGAAACAAACTCCCTTTTTTTTTCATTAGTTGCAAGAGATCTTTTATATGGACCATCCCACAGACAGAATAGCACATACGACGGCCTTTGATATACCAGCCGTGGTGCACTGGCGGGAACGAGAAATAGCCCAATGGGCCCACCGACGGGGATCGATCCCAAATCGACCGCGCATAAAGCGAGCGCTTTATCACTGGGCTACGTCCCGCTCGTTTTGTCGGTCAGATTCACGTATAAATGAACCATTTGGGAACTTTTAAATTAGCGAGTGCGGGATTATCTGTTTAAATGACTAGGTATTTAGGGGTTCAAGGTGTGAACGAAGACAGTTTTTACAATGAAATCCTTGTCCGGCTTTAAAATTAAAAACAAATAACGTATTTAAAACTGGGTTTTTAAAGTTTCAATTGATTTCATCCCACACAAATCAACAATGTGCAGTTTCCGCACGGTACGTCAGTGCATTTCATTGAAAAAGGTCACCCAAAACTATCGATTTTCAGTAATGTTTACCCTAAAGCTGGGTTCTTCAGTTTCGTCTGCCTTTACTGTTACCGAAATAGACAGTGACAAATGACTCCCCGGGGTTAATCCGAACCAGAAGAAGCCAACATCCCAACCATTCACCGTTCGTCAAGGAAGTACAAGTACGGCCATTCATTCGGTTCCGTAATGGAATTGTCCAATATAGGCCCTGACATAAATCAACAGTCCACGCAAAAAGACCGTCCACGGAATATAGACTATAGAAATAAAAGTACGAGGAAATCCCGCCTCCAGGAAGAAGAGTGTAACTAGGGGTTTTTTCAAGCCAGAATCTATATGAACACTCTGTAACAGATTGTTAAAATTGTGACATCGATTTTATGTTTCTTCTCCTTTTTTAATTACTATATATTTGGAAATGATGGGGGGAGGTAATATAAGTAAAAGGAAAAAAGAAAATCCAACAACAAACCAAAACACGCACATACACACATACACACACACATACACACATACATACACACACATACACACACATACAGACACACAGACACATACACATACGCACATACACACAGACACACATACACACACATACACAGACACACTGGCACACACACACACGCGCACACACACATATACACACACATACACACACACACACATACATACACACAAACACATGCACACACACACATGCACACACACACACATACACACACATACACACACACACATACACCCATGCACACGCACACACATATACACACATACACACACACTCACACACACGCATACATACACACACATACATACACAAAACACATACACATATACTCACATACACGTACACACATATACATATACACGCACACACACACATACATATATACATACACACAGACACACACACACACACACACACACACACATACACACACATATAGGCCCTACACACAGAAACACAGAAACACACACATACGCATACACACACATACTCAGATGCACACCTATATACACACACGCACGCACGCACGCGCATACACACACACTCATACATACACACACACACACACACATAAACACACAAATACACACACACAGACACACACACAGACACACACACAGACACACACACACAGACACACACACACACACAGACACACAGACACACACACAGACACACACACACACATACACACAGACACAGACACACACACACATACACACACAGACACACACACATATATACACACACAAAGACACACACACACACACACACACAGAGACACACACACACAGACACACACTCACACACACACACACACACACACACACACACACACACGCACAAACACACACACCACAAAAAAATGCAATAGACCCATGTTGATTTGCACATTTTTGTTAAAAAGGTGTTAAGAAAGAAATGTTTTATTTAATGACGCACTCAATACATTTTATTTACGGTTATATGGCGTCAGACATATGGTTAAGGACCACTCAGAGTTTTGAGAGGAAACCCGCTGTCGCCACTACATGGGCTACTCTTTCCGATTAGCTGCAAGGGATCTTTTATTTGCGCTTCCCACAGGCAGGATAGCACAAACCATGGCTTATGGATCACTGGTCGGTGCAAGTGGTTTACACCTACCCATTGAGCTTTGCGGAGCACTCACTCAGGGTTTGGAGTCGGTATCTGGATTAAAAATATCATGCCTCGACTGGGATCCGAACCCAGTACCTACCAGCTTGTAGACCGATGGCCTAACCACGACGCCAACGAGGCCGGTAAAAAAGGTGTTAAGAAAACCTTCGGCAATCAGTTTTAGGTTTTGTAAATGGCAAAGCATTAAGAAAAAACATGACCTCTCTTTACCATAACATTCAGGTGATGGATATATTTATTGCTGCCAGTGGTCATGGCATGTCATGTTTAATCTTTCTTTTTTTGCGACTGGTCTAAAATATGAGTTCTGAAACCTTACAGACGGGATAGTACGTACCATAGCTTTTGATATCCGAGCTGTAGAGCTCCTTCTGAAAGGAAGGGAAACCCTTTTAACTGGTATGTCTGTACTGACGTGGAAGGATCCTAAAATTCACAGCACGTCAAATCCCAGACGCACTGCATATGGTTCACTGCATCATTCATTAGCGACTTACTTTCTCTCTTACAGAAGTAATTGTCGCCGATAAAAAAAATGTCCAGCTTCAGTAGCAACATGGGTTCCCTGTCGTTTTCCAATTAGGTAAACCTGTGAACAAAAAAAGAAAAAAAGAGCATTATATATGCTCTTCAAAAAAAATAGAGGAACTCTAATAAGAATTTACAATTTTCCAAAATTGTAAGGTATATTAACTGTGGGGAATAGTTATATGATAATAGTGAACTAATTGGGCAAATATTACAACCGGTAGTTCAGTATTACAGTAGGTTTTATGACCACCAAAGATCTTGAAGGACGATTGGGGTCAGAAGTGAAATTTAAAAGTTGACGTTTTTTTTTATCAGTAAATCGCAAATTCAAACAATAAAAATGACTAAAAACAAAACAATAACAAATGTATGATCAACAGAATGAAAAAGATTGACAGAAATAAAGTTCCACAGTGATTAATGGACCTTTCTGGAAATGGTCAAAATCGAGAATGACACCCCAAGCACGTGTACGGGTCAAATCTTTAATGCGTGATGTTTGTGCAAACTATGGAATGTGTTTCGGTGTGTTGATAAACAGACCTGAACGTTCTTTACTAGGATGTCTGTGGTCAAAACGTATGTTCGGCTAATAGTTGACATTAACATTAATATTTCAGGTTCCCCTACTTTTTTTTGAAGTGTATAGAAGAACAGTTATGTGGCGTCATACTTATGATTAAGGATCTCATCATAATGAAAGAGGAAATCCGTTGCCGCCACGCGGAGGACTACATGTTTGATTAGCAGCAAGTGATCTTTTACATGAATCATCCCACAAGCGGGAGAAAAAAGAAGAAATGTTTTATTTAACGACGCACTCAACACATTTGTATTTACGGATATATGGCGTCAGACATATGGTTAAGGACCACACAGATTTTGAGAGGAAACCCGCTGTCGCCACTTCATGGGCTACTCTTTCCGATTAGCAGCAAGAGATCTTTTATTTCCGCTTCCCACAGGCAGGATAGCACAAACCATGGCCTTTGTTAAACCAGTTATGGATCACTGGTCGGTGCAAGTGGATTACACCTACCCACTGAGCCTTGCGGAGCACTCACCCAGGGTTTGGAGTCGGTATCTGGATTAAAAATCCCATGCCTCGACTGGGATCCGAACCCAGTACCTACCAGCCTGGCCTAACCACTACGCCACCTAGGCCGGTTTTACATGAATCATCCCACAGGCTGAAGAGTACTGACGGTACGTACCACATCGATATTTTTTTACATACCCATTGGGTTTCTTTTCGTTCCAGCCAGTGCACTACAACTGGTGTAACAAAGGCAGTGGTATGAACTATCCTGTCTGTGGGATGCTGCATATAAAAGATCCCTTGCTGCTAATCGGAAAGTGTATCCCATTGCATGTCTAACGTCATATTTAACCGAAAATAAAATGTGTTTCGTGCGTCGTTAAATAAAACATTGGTTCCTTTCCTTTTGCTTACAAGGGAGGGAAGGGGAAGCAGGGAGGCGAGAGAAAACAGGGAGGCGAGGGAAAACAGGGAGGCGAGAGAAAACAGGGAGGCGAGGGAAAACAGGGAGGCGAAGGGAAGCAGACACTTGAAGACCCCGAATTTCGCATTCATTCGTTCATTTCTACTAATGTTCGTGTTTATATCTAATCAAGGTTCAAGCACGCTGCCCTGGGCAGACAACTCAGCTATTTGGGCTGTCTGTCCAGGACACCAGTTAGTGGTTAGTTGTTAGTGGTTAGTGAATTCGGGTTTCGACTACAAGAATTTATATTTAAATAGTCATCAGAATGCTAGAGGTAACTTGTGCTGCTTTGTGCGATGGCCGGTAATCCCGAATTAATTGGCTTTCTGTAAATGTCAGCGAGAACCGATCGTTATGCTGATAGCGATAGTCCAAATAGTTATTTTCACATTAGGATCGATATCACGCCCGTAGGGACGCTATGTGAAGTATGTGTGTGTGGGGGGGGGGGGGGGGGGGGGGGTGTTAGAGGAATGCGCTATAGCGAAACCCCATAAAAGTTAATGATTTGGGTTTTAAGTGGAGATGACAGTAACCCCAGGTCTCCTGGTTCGTTCCCGCCTGGATATAAATAATAGGAAACTGCAAGTTTCAGTGGCGGAGCCAATATTTACTGTGCCAGGGGCGCGTTGGGGTTGGGAATGTGGTGGATGGTGGTGGTGGTGGTTAATGCAGTACCGCTTGCAGGATGTTTCTAAGAAGAGAAAGAATAATTTTTTTTAATATTTTCATTTGACGACACACTCAACACATTGATATTTACGGTTATATAAAGGGGTCAACATATGGTTAAGGACCACACAGATGAGAGAGGAAACCCGCTGCTACAAGTCGTTGGCCTATTCTTCCCGATTGACAGCAATGAATACTTTATATGCACTATCCCATAGGCAGGCTAGTACACACCACGGTCTTTGTTACACCAGTCGTGGAGCACGAACTGTGACTCATAGGAGCTGACATGGTATTATAAAAATGTCTTGTACAGAGATACGACTTTTAAAAATTAATGGTTTTCATTTGTTGTTCAGATTACACGGATATTCTTATGAGGAAAACCAGGGCAACCGTCCCCTCTAAATATATTTAAATGCCTTTTGTTCTGGCTTTTTGCCCCCGTTGGGTTTCCTTTTTCACAGTAAAATGTGTTGAGTGCGTCATTAAATAAGGCAGTTCCTTTCTTCTCTTTTCGCAGTTGGCCTATGTTCCCCTTTTCTCTTTGCCCCCCCCCCCCCCCCCCCCCGCCCCTAGACACACACCAAAAATATTTCGTGGATCCTCCCTTGCGTTCATGCAGATCCACGTTGACCACTGGCATTGCCAGGGACTCCGCTTCAGGACTACGTTTCTCAGTCATCAGTTTGCACGTCTTATATACACCGCTATTTGGATTGTGGTGTTAGCGATAAAAACTATCATTAATTATTTTTATGGTTTTTGTAGTGTAAATCGAAGTCTTCGTGAGAAAAAGAAAATAGAAATTCGAAGCCGCCAAGCCGTGTCCTTGTGATCGATAATCAATTTTCTTGACATAGATTTCGTTTTTGTTTGCTTGTTTGGTTCGTTGGTTGGTTGAAGGTTTTTTCTGTCTATTTTTTCCCTTCTTTTCCCTCGAAGCACTGCGGAAAAGTAATATTGGAATATTGACAAATCCATTAGTCGCAACCTTCAAATGGGGAGCCATTCTATTTTATGGGTAAACAGATTCGGTAATTTACAGACAAAAACGAATGTCAGCGTATTGCAACTGGCTGTGTCTCACACCGGGTCGGTTATATTAAATAGCCATTTTACCACGAAAAGACTGCGTGCAGTATGACATATCACAAAAGGTCACTAATCAAAATGGTCTTTTTTACCACGACAAGACTTCCTGCTAAAATAGGCACCACAAATGGTCAGCAATATAAATAATCAATTTATCACGACGATTATCCGCGGAAAATTAAATCTCACAGTACGAATTATAAAAATAATTATTTTACAGTAAGAGGAACCCCTGCTTGTTTAACCTATTAAAAACAAAATAGTATGAAGAAACAAGGAAACATTATACACTATAATGTTGTTTTTCATAATTTCTGACAAAGTCAGTGAATCTTTATCCACTCCAGCTCATGTTTAAAGTGCGGCTGTTGGAAGTCACATGAATTATAATGAAAAACCACTATAATTTCTGACGATGAAAAGGAATATCTTTCAACACCATCATATGTTCTAACATTATGTTTAACGACACCACTGGAGCAGATTGAATAATTAATTCCACAGTGTAAGGAGAGGAATGTTTGATAATCGACACGTCAGCACATTTTACAACTATTTGGTGTCTAACGTTCATCGCTCTCTCTCTCTCTCTCTCTCTCTCTCTCTCTCTCTCTCTCTCTCTCTCTCTCTCTCTCTCTCTCTCTCTCTCTGATTATCTCTATCTGGCTCTATTATTTTATTTCTCTCTCCTTTTATCCATCTGTCTTTCTGTCTTGTCGGGGGTGGGACGTAGCCCAGTAGTAAAGCGTTCGCTTGATGCGCGGTCGGTCTAGGATCGATCCACGTCGGTGGATTCATTGGGCTATTTCTCGTTCCAACCAGTGCTCCACAACTGGTGTAACAAAGGCCGTGGTATGTACTATCCTGTCTGTGGTATGGTGCATATAAAAGATCCCTTGCTGCCAATCGAAAAGAGTAGCCCATGAAGTGGCGACAGCGGGTTTCCTCTCTCAATATCTGTGTGATCCGTAACCATATGTCTGACTCCATATAACTGTAAATAAAATGTGTTGAGTGCGTCGATAAATAAAACATTTTCTTTCTTTCTGTCTTGTCTTCTCTCTCTCTCTCTCTCTCTCTCTCTCTCTCTCTCTCTCTCTCTCTCTCTCTCTCTCTCTCTCTCTCTCTCTCTCTCTCTATGTCTTTCACTTCGATTTGAACATTCACCTGTTTCAAGGATCATCTCAGGGTGAAGTTTACGGTTGTTAGGTGTCTAATTCCTCGCTCTGAATCTCTGAACCAGTTCCATTCCATCTTCGCAAACCCAGGTACCATTCCGTATAGCATACTACATTTTACAACTACAGCTATTTGGTGTCTAACATATTCATATTTCGACAACTCGTGTAACGAATGGAGAGAGTAATATGTTGAGGCCATATAGGCTACACCTACTAAAAAATAGAAAGGGGAGTTTTCCAATACATAATAATAATAATAATAATAATAATAATAATAATAATAATTAATTTTACAAAATTTACCCACTACAGTGGTCACTAAGTCTTGTGGAATAACCCTTAATCCCCGCACTAGGGAGTCTGGTGTAAAGATGTTAGTGAGTAACCCGGGGCAATTCCTTAAGTTAATTCAAAACTTTCATAATCCTTTTACGGAAATAGCCGAAAATTTTGCCATCGGGAGAATCCATATATATATCTACTGATAGTGATAACTGAAGGTGTCAAGAAGTTCATTTCACGAGCTCATTCCATAGTCATTCACAGCAGTTTAGTTCTGAGCTTATATCCCATTAAAGTTCAAGCACGTCTGTGCAGGGCAGTTATTAATGGTTAATTAGTGAAAGAGAACTCAGTACAATTGCTTAACATCTCCCCGCTAATCCTTTAAACCTCGCGCTGGATGGGAATTGGTACCTGGGTTCGAACCCAGTATTTAGCAGTCTTAAAGAAGTTTGTTTTGTTTAACGATACCACTAAAGCACATTGATTAATTAACTATCGGCTATTGGATGTCAAACGTTTGATAATTCTGACTCATAGTCATCAGAGAAAACCCGCTACATTTTTCCTAATGCAGCAAGGGATCTTTTATATGCACCATCCCACAGACAGGATAGCACATACCACGGCTTTTGATATACCAGTCGTGGTGCACTGGCTGGAACGAGAATATTCCAATGGGCCCACCGACGGGGATCGATCCCAAACCGACCACGCATCAAGCGAGTGCTTTGCCCGCCCGCCAGTCTTAAAGAGACTGCCCTGAATTTGCGCCATTATAAGATGTTTTCAGACTAACACAATTTTGTGACAACCAAAGTTACATACTAAAATAATACAGATTTTGTTTAGAATATCAGTGTCTGTATAGTCAATGTGTTGCAGATCTTTGAATACACATATATTTGTAAGAAGCCCAAACTGGATTTGACCTTCCAATAATTTCGTATGTATGAAAATAAAATATATTGGAAAATAAAACGGAGTTTGACCTCGTACACACACTAAAATGATCAGCAACACAATATACAGCCTCTAATATTTTATGCCGAAATTATATTTAAAGTCGAAGACCCTAGTTTGAACACGTAAAATTAGATACTAAGTTTGGTTAATCAGCTAACCTGTAACATATCTGGATAAATACCCTGTTAAAATAGACTACAGATCGACTCCATAACCGTTATTTCTCACAGGCACGTGCGTTTTTAGAATTATACAAAACTGTATTTCGTGGCCTTAAAAACACCTGGGCTGCGTTCAGCCAGACCTAGCAGAAAAACGTCCGCTAGACAGGTTTATGCGCTTCACATTAAACCAAATAGCCACGCCGGGAACTAATCAAATAGTTAGCGAAACGTTCGCTGGCTGAACTTAGGGTAGTATAACCATACACATTTCGGATAAATGTAAATACAATAAAATCTAAGTAATATCTGATTTCAATTGTCAAAAACGGCTCTAATGGTGACAAATACATCATATTGTTTACGAACTGGGGTCTGTCACTTTAATACACAATTAAATTCGTTAATAAGTCCCTGCTAAACGGCAATTACAACAATCGCAGAACTGTACTTTTAAAGTGACAGACCCTAGTTCTTAAACACTACGATGTATTTGTCACCATTACAGCCGTTTTTAATAATTTAAATTAGAAGTACATACATTTTATCATTTAAAATATTCATTTTCATACACCTAAAGAGTTTCTGGTCATACAGTTTTTTTGCAATACCCCAAAATGTATTTTTATAATTCTAAAAACGCACGTTCGTCTGAGGACTTAATGGTTATCGAGACAAGCTCTAGTTATTTTTAAACGGTATTTCTCCGTTTGAACACCACAAGTTTTATCTTCTTTCTGTTCTAACTTTATCCAAATGGATTGCAGGTTTGTAAATTAACTAAACTTAGTGTGTATTTTTTTGCGTGCTGAAACTAGGGTCTGTGCCTTTAAGACTGATGGTTTAACCACTACACCGCCATGACAGTTCTTGTTGCGATAGCGACCGCAGTTTTTTTATTCGTGGCTCCCGCGTGCTACTGACTCGATTCAGTGATCGTTTAATGATTATAATCAACTTGCGGTTACGGTCTGACCTGCTACTTTTCAATCTTTTTACTGTTGTTTGGATATCACTTTATGGCCAGCGTTTCCATAGCAACGAGAACGTACGTCAATATCGTTGATCGCAATTGGCGGGTTTGTAATCATACCGTCTTCTGTCAGAACTGATCAGTGTCGCTGTCCAAGCCGGTCACGTTATGATAATCAAGTCGTAAAATGAGAGAGAGATTAGGGGGTCTATTTCTGTCTACTAGTAGAAGTTATACAACCAATTCTTTATTCAGAATGCGGTTTTTGTTTTTCATTTTAAAGATATGGGCCTCGTTCCACGAAGCGATCTTAGCCTGAGCTTATGTAATTAAGATGCTCGTAGCACTAAGATCACTTCGTGGAACGGGGTCCAGAATCTCGGTGTGGGCCGGACGTTACTATAAATGATCACAATGGGAGTGAAGCAAGATCCTGTCATGGTCAGAGCCCTCCGGTGCAATGTTTTTTTTTGCCCCCATGACAAATGAGAAGATGGATTTTTCGTTGCGAATCGGTAAATGAATTAACGTACCCATATCACCCATTGCGTTAAAGTGAAGATTTTCGTGACTTTTGTCGAAACATTTATTTGTCACAGTAATAAAGCTAATTTAACTTGTTGCGGCGCGTGAGTCTGTTGCGAATGCGCATGCGTTCAAAGCATTCACACCAATAGACTTCTTTCTCATTCCACTGCGCATGTGCCCGTTGCGGAGTTACTCGAGGACGCAAACCGCGAGATTTCGCGAGATCTCGCCAAAATAGACCTATCTGCAAATCTGCAAAAGCAATGGGAGGCGACGACCATTGTTCAATTATTAACTGTTCCAATCGCATATGTCCGGGAAATTCGTTATCCTTCCATCGATATCCAGCCAATGGATATCGGAAACGTTTGTGGGTAATCGTTTCACGTAGAAAACGATTTTAATGTTACTCTAAGTACGAGGGTTTGTTCGGCACATTTTGTAGGAGGGAAGCCAGTGAACGCATAAGGGACCAAAAGCTTACCGGTTCTGTACAGGACGTTCCTACACAGGGCGGTCTAGTATACTTAGATATGGTGGAAAACACATTAACAGTAAAGAAAATAAATATATATTTTGTATATAAAGAAAATATATGTATATTTCGGATTATACTCAATAAAATATATAACGTGTGCGTTAACTTTTAATGTTATTATTACTCAGTATGTTTCAAATTTAATTATAAGTATTGTTTGTTATTACTTTTACGTTCATCTAGGTATGAACAAAAAAAATCATCCGCACTTATGTGAGAACGGCGTCGCCGATTCATACAGTTTACGAATGATTTATTTTGTTCATACCCCGATGAACGTAAAAGAAATAACAGACACTCCTTAAATAATAATAATAATAATAATAATAATAATAATAATAATAATAATAATAATAATGATATATAAATATATATAGAGTGATGACGGCTCTGTACAGGACGTTCGTACACAGGTCCGTCTAGTATTTTATATACTTAGATATGGCGGAAAACACATTAACAGTAAAGAAAATAAAGATATTTTGTATAATACTCAATGCGTTCATGTTGACGCTGTATAAAAACGTGTGTATCGGTAAAAAGAACGGCACCTACCTTCAAACCCCCCCCCCCCCCCAATCCCCCTTTTTTAAATTCCCACTTTATGAATATACACGTAACAGCATAAAATCTCTTCTTTTTTTAACTTTTCCCAATTAGACAGACACTAAGAAATATGCAACAAAACACCTGATATATATATATATATATATATACATGTATATATATATATATATATATATACACACACACACACACACACACACACACACACACACA
>NC_054700.1:5852973-5882973 GCF_016097555.1 Gigantopelta aegis | reverse complement strand
GTCCCGGCCTCGCCACATCCAGTGTAAAGCACCGATTTACTCTGAAACTGCATTCGTCCCGGCCTCGCCACATCCAGTGTAAAGCACCGATTTACTCTGAAACTGCATTCGTCCCGGCCTCGCCACATCCAGTGTAAAGCACCGATTTACTCTGAAACTGCATACGTCCCGGCCTCGCCACATCCAGTGTAAAGCACCGATTTACTCTGAAACTGCATTCGTCCCGGCCTCGCCACATCCAGTGTAAAGCACCGATTTACTCTGAAACTAGCCCAGTAAAACGAAACAAACTTTAACATTTTGTTTTACTGTGACACTACACCTTTAAGTACCGCTTTTACCCAGAAACTGCATTAGGCAGTTACGATCAGTGGATTATTGAACTACAAACGTGTGTTTAGTTTAACGACACCACTAGAGCACATTGATTTAGCAATCATCGGCTACTGGATGTCAAACATTTGGTATTTTTTTACATATAGTCTTAGAAGAAACCTGCTACATTTTCCCATTAGTACCAAGGGGTCTTTTATATGCACCATTCCACAGACAGTATAGCACATACCACGGCCTTTGATATACCAGTCGTGGTTCACTGGCTGGAACGAGAAATAGCCCAATGGGCCCACCGACGGGGATCGATCTCAGACCGACCACGTATCAAGCGAGCGCTTTACCACTGGCCTACGTTCCACCTCCCACTGAACTACAAATAAACAAGACAACAACACTGGGTTTTTTTTTTCAACAAGAATAGCTCTCTTTATTTACTGATAAGTACATGGTTTGAACACAGTGTACAATATCTGACGAAATCGTACATCGTACAGAATCACATAACAAAATAATCCGAACTACTGGGGATACATTATGTAGTGGAGAATCTACGACAAAGTGTGGATTCGTGGCTACTACAGTACAGATAGGGTCCACTAATGTTAAGACCATAAAAAGAACATCGGGGGACTACAGAGCTAACTTAGTATTAACATCCTATTATAGTGTGGGACATGGTATCAATAATATGCGATGTAATAAAGCTGCAGTTAATATTAGTTTAGTATTTGGCTACTCGGTGGGTATATTCAGAAGTCAGTATCACTACAATATATACGAAATAAATAGGTCTATAAAACAAGTGTAAAACAAGCGTAATATATACGATGGGATAAAAATTAGGACATAATTTTATCATTATTCCGAAAAACGGTGGGACAATATATAGATAAATTAATATTACTATGTAATGCAAAAGCCAATATTAGTATAATGGATAAAATTAAATGTCTAAAGAACCCAATATTAACATAGTTTATATAAGCACAAGGACCAAATGTCAGCATGATTTGCGCGGTGGGGGGAGGGGGGAGGGGGGGCAACAGACCACAGTATTATGATGATGTATACAACGGAAGAAATACAGAAAAAATATCAACATAATTTATATGACGGGTTAATACAGAATACAATATTAGCATAATTTATGCGCTGAGGTAAATACAGACCCCTATAGTAACAAGTTAAAGAGAGACATGAACTAAGCACGACCGATGGGAGTCACACACGTATATTAACAGTGGTTAAATATTTGTTTCAATCATTGCGAAAATATCTTATAGTTAATTGCATTATTTGAATAACAATAGGACTATTAAGTGCGATTATTTGATTATTTCAAGATTCCACACTGACAACTGACGTTCTCGACTGGTTTTGGCGCAAGGACCCGTTAAACCGCTAACCGATGATTGCGCCAAAATCTGTGTCTTGAGCACACCCCTGCTATCATAGTGTTCCTCCGCATCGCGGGTATTCAGTCCGAGCCAGATTCCCCTATTTGAATTATTACGATTACAAGTAACAAATCTTGTTAGTCGCAAATATAGTTTTAACAGTATGAATATCAGGTATATTACTACCAGGACATTTTTTTTTATTTTCTATTATTTCCATGCTGATATCCACATAAGGTTCAAACACACTGTCAGGCGAACACAATAATTCTGGGCTGTATGTCCAAAACAATGTTAAAGATTGTATATTAGTGTAGTGGCCTACGTCTCTGCGTTAAGCCGTTAAAATCGCTCTTAGTAGGAGCCAGTTATGGGATGTAAACACGTTAGTTAATATCCTGAAAGCCAATATCTTAATTAAGACTTCACCGACGTTCGTTGAGATCAGTAACGATGACGCATCTTTAGATAGAACCACAACTGGTCAAAGACCGTTGTATGTGCTTTTCTGTCTATGGAAAAGCGCGTATAAAAGATCTCTGGCTGCATAAGGAAAAATATAACGGGTTTCTTCTGATGACTACGAGTCAGAAATACCAAATGTTTGACATCCAATGATTAATTAATCAATGTGCTCCAGTGGTGTCGTCAAACATAACAAACGTCTTCTTTAGATAAAGAACAGAATGTTATTAAGCTTCAAACCAATAACTTTGATGATACCCTGGAGTTACGGGTACATTCGTTATTTTCAAAGAATAGGGTTCATTGGTGTATGTTACTCTGGATCATGTTATCCTAACGAAACCTCTCAGATATTCATGTATAATGAGCGACCAACGTGAATAAAGATGGTAGTATGACAGTAGTAACATTTGATTTTCAAACACAATCATGTAGTTAATATCACAAAGCAATAACAACATGTCACAATTATTTATGTTTATACAAAGCAAACAAACAGCACAATTGGCAGATGTCTATAAAAATTCTAGAATTCACATTGCATTTTGCAGAGACAAGAGAGAGAGAGAGAGAGAGAGAGAGAGAGAGAGAGAGAGAGAGAGAGAGAGAGAGAGAGAGAGAGAGAGAGAGAGAGAGAGAGAGAGAGAGAGAGAGAGAGAGAGAGAGAGAGAACAACGACTGGTAATAAACAGATGATTATTAATATCTTAATTAGATGCTGCTAGGCAATCATGTCATGTGTCATCCATTGTTAGTAATAAATAATTTTTGTATCATATTTATGTTGTTTCCCTCCATTGACAAAAGTGTGCAACAAATATGTAAAACCGCACACTTTTTAAATCCCACCTCTCACTGAGTCAGATTTCCTTAACGCGTCATGAAACATAACTTAGCATGGCACAAGTCAGCTACTGCATAAACAAACAGGGGGTATGTATGGTTATTGCACACTTTCGATATTTTGATTGCCAGAAGATAGAATATTGTGCTGTCGAAAACCCAATACTATCGCCTGGCAATTAAAATATCGTAAGTACAATAACCATGCCACAAGAATTATGTTTATGACGCATCTTTAACTGATGTAATCACAGTTAATTTCGTGGTTATAAATAATGAATAACAACGACATCCTACTACCAGTGGCGTTGTTAGATAGGAGGCGGATCCAGGGGGAACAAGGGGGCCCGTCCCCCTAAATGTTAAAACAATATTCATTGGACTGCCCCTTTCACGAGTTGACCTCCCCCTCCCCCCTCCAAAAACAAAACAAACCACAAACAAATTCCTGGATCCGTCCCTTAAATACATGTGTACATATTAATTAATTTTGTCTGCGTCTTACAAACTGAAACATAAACATTTATTTTCATATGAATAGGTATTTCTGCCTCTTCTGGGAGATGAAATACGCGACACTTATGTTACTTACTTTCCTTTTTGAACAATATATAGGCGTGAACAAACTGTACACGTGTAAAATGACACAAAAACACATCAACAAGAATAGGATTATTTATGTACAATTACGAATCACAAAACAATATTTACATGAACGTATTATTTTTTATAAGAATGTTTTGTTTTATAATTACAAAACAAAAATTCGTATTGTTTTCTCAGTTAGTATTTTTTTAGTGACGTCCGTTTATATTACATCAGGCATGATCGTGTGCTAGTCTAGTAAAGCGTATCGTTATCACTGTTGAGAACAGAAAACCGGTGTACAAGCACTGAGCGTCAAGTTACAATATTCGGTTGGAAGCAGAAAGGGTACAATTCACTCCCATTCATAATTTTTGTTATATAAATGCTTTTTTGTGTTACTTGTGTATGTTCAATTTACGGAAGCCCTAAAAAGTATACTTTCTCCGATTTTTTTTATCATTCCCCAAAAGTAAAAAAAAAAAAAAAATGTTCGTGCACGCGTGCATGCGTTTGTGTGTGTTACAAATATTGTCCTCATTAATATCTGATTTTGGGTCCTAAAGTTGGTTTGACACGTAAATAAAGAACACATTTGTAAACACGTATACACGTGACAATATATATATATATAAACATCAATACATCATAATTGTAAACAACGCGTCAAATACATTAGTATATATATTTTGAGGAAACAAAGCCCAATCAAAATAATATCACTGAGAGAGTAATACAGGTGAATTGTGGACACGTTATTTACAACAATGATCGTATCACACATAAAATATACAAACACAATACACGTTATGTACAGTTTTTGAAAAATTGGTTGTGACCATATTGGGCAAAGAGAAAGAAAGAACAATATTTAGTTTGGTTACATAATACGTCAACATTAAAGAACGCACAAATACATTCTCTACTTCACCAATCAGACGAAGAGATCTTCGCCTTTTAAAACATTCAAGGCGAACCTGCCATAATATAACTGACACCTTATATCACAACCATATCTCTCCATAAAAGGGCACTTCATATATACCCTTTCTGCATACAAACCAATTTTTATATAACCTGTATATGAAGACCACCTGCTCAGTTATATTAACTGCTCTTTATACACATACACACATTTTACTTTTCAGTTTTGTAATAACGAGTGCCATCTCAACTATATTCAAATGCATCTTTCACTTCCTCCTCGGAACTGGACCATGAACCCAGACAAAGCAATCGATAAAGTTTAAAACTGTTATCTCGAGTAAAAGGTAAAACATTGAAGCATGTAGAATAGTTTTAAGTTCTTGATTTTTGTCTTATAAAACACGGTAATCGCAGTAATGAAATTTGACATGCAGATCGCGTCAAACTGTTTAGCTGGGCAGTGAATGAAAATTTCAAACACTGTATTTTTTACCAAAATTAAATATGTTTCGCCTGTAGATACTAATACCACTTAAACTTTTATGATTACACCCGTGATCGCTATTTTCCAAAACTACTTTTAAAAGCAGATACTAAAATATCTTACATCATTTCCGATTGTGTTCACACACAAGTGTTTCAAACTCTAAACCATACCACATGTAATACACACATTGGATTTTGTTTTGTACAGAGATTCCTACTTTCTAAAATGATACAGAGTGTGCTTCGTGACTGGGTTAAGGTCTAGAAACTGGCATATCGTTTTCATTCATCCGTATCTATTTACAAGTGCAACGGGATTTTGCTCGGTGACAGGTTGTGGCCTGGCATGCGAGAAGTCGCAGGATCAACCCTGCACATCAGACGTTGTTTGTTTTTGTTCATTACCGCTAGTGCTCACTGGTTGTTATGTTGAAACTTTATGGTATGTGCTGGGCTGTCTTTCGGAAATTACCCTGTCATATAAAAGTCCCCTTGCTGCGAACTGCAAGTAGCAGGTTTCTTTTCTGCTCTAAACAACGTGAATAACAAGACGAAGCATTCCTCCATTACACCCCCACCCTTCAACAAAAGGCGTATTACTTTAGCATGCTTGTTTGCCAGCCCCAAAGATGTTTGTGGACAACCATAAAACACCTAATTAACAATAAACGCAAAGTGCTGAGTGTCATGAAAAAAACATTATTCAAATTATTCTGGGTTTTTTTAAATCTCTGAAATCGTACAAAGAAGCACAGATGGTGGTGGTGTGGTGGTGGGGGTGTGGTGGGTGGTTGTAATATACAGTATGTAGAAATGTAAAAAGTCAAAACGGTCTGGAGTTATCGACATAAATATTGCTTCACTCATGAATGACATTTTCTTGGATCAACATTTTGAAGAAGTTGTTCATAGGAATATTCACTGTGCACATATTACATTAAAATAAGTAGTCTATAGAAAGAACGATTGTTTAAACAGACAATTAAATTTACAAAATAATTTATTGTGTTGAGTCATTAATTAGGTATGTAACATACATTTCGCTGTTATAGTTTATAAAGGAAAAACAAATAAAAATAATGGAAAAAAAGAAAGAAAGAAAAAAAGAAGTAACAGATGTGCAATATTTTTGAAAACTCTTTACATTTAATGCACCCATTACATTTCTATAGATTTGGCTAACATTAAAAGACGAATTGTTGTTTGTTTCAGTCCTTAAAGGTACTTCTTTCCATATTCAACATTATTGCTGACGACTGCACGTCCATGCTGTAGCTTTAAAAAAAAAATATTTTGTTGTTGTTTTTGGGTGTTATTTTTAGTTTCTTGTTTTAGTTTAGTTTATCAAAACAGTATATGTATATATATTTCCTCAAAGGAACATTCACTTTTATTGAATGTAATATAATTTCTCACAGTAGCTGGTCAATATTCTAAAGACATGACGTCAGAACATTTCAAACACTGTATGAACTACTGTAACAGTACACTACTCAATTTTACTTTTAATATCTTGATTAATTATTGCAGTTCTCAAAACGTAGACGAGTTCCTCATTATCTCGCTTCTCTATGTGCACTTCAAGTGAAAAAACCTAACAGAAATTATTCCTGTAATAATTATACATATTCAAAGAAAAAGCCAAGACATTAAACCAAAACTCCTTAACGCCAATATAGAATAAAGAAACGCATATAGAGATGAACCGATTGTGAGAGAACAGACAAAGCCAAGATGGGTGCATAAATTCTAAAAATAGATTGTAATGCATATATAACACGCCTTCACAGTCTGACTGAATACAGATCTTCACTTCACTTTGCGGTAAGGAGATCTGAATTAAGCCAACGATATTTCGTATTGACTATGAGATATTTATAATGGATAAAAAGCGAAGATCGGACTTCAGTCAGAATGCAATCTTAATTTTTGATTTTTAAATCTCAATGATAAAATATCATAAGTTTACATATTTAGTAACAATTTACTTCTTTTTTTTTTGAGGCTAGATATTTAAATACACATTATCCAATGGCATAGAACAAAACATATATGGTCAGAAAAAACGATAAAAAATATACACCAAATTACACGTCCTTCAAAATCAAACATGCTGAACACAGTTTACCTTATCTTTTCTCGTCTCAAAAAAAAAGAGAAAAAAAAAGAAGGAAAACAACAAAACAAAACAAAGAACCCCATAGAGAATTTATCCACCAACATTTTTAGCGGGGTTAAAAAATAATCCACGCAGGTGGTTCTCGAGACAGATTTTACTGGCGTCGGTCTTACTCCGCTGCCGATTTACTCCTTCAATTTGTGCCACTCCGCAATCTGCTTGCGTGGGCAATTCATGACTTCGTTCCAATGATTGAGTTCCTGTCCCGAGCACTTGACGCCGACTTCGAGACGTCCGACAACTTCATTCTTCGTCATGCGGTCCCAGTCGAGCACGAGGAACTCGAGGCTGATGTTCTGGAGGCCCTCGTTGTAGGGCACGTCGAAAAGGAACGATTCGTTGAACACAGGGTTCAGGGTTCGCTTCTTCACGTGGGTCTTCTTCTTGGCGATTCTCTGTCCGTTGTACAACAGGTAGATCTTCACATACGGGTCTGGAATAGAACAAGTGTTTACAAAATAAGTGAAATAATGCTATTTTCGGCATTTTCCCTTTAAATAATATGGTAACAACAACAACATAGGCCTACAAAAGAAAAAAAATGGTATCGACGTTGTGGCGTACTCTTATACTTAATGATTTGAGAAACGATTTAGAGCGCAACAAATTGACAAGTATCATTACGAACCAAATGCGCATTTCAGAAGTTTTCATGGATCTGAAAGACAAAATCTTAATACATGATCAAGGTCATATCTACAGAGTCGAATGGGCATTTGACAAAATAGTCGTTGATTCCATGAAACTTTATCTAGTGCATCGTCTATAAGAGGACAGTCACTCGCGAGGAGATCCTTTACTAGAAAGAGAGTCACCCGTCTTGCACCGCCATAAAGAGGACTGCCACTCATGGACTAGTTTACTAAATCAACACTAGCACCGGACGTAGCTCAGTAGAATAAGTACAGTTGTGATGACATGCACTCATGAATCACTGCCATAACAGGTGTTCGAAAAACCCACCGTGTGCAAGATTTCTGTGTGTATCATAGTTCAAACTTTATTAAAACAATGTTGAGAAGTCATCTATGATCAAAACTCGATAAAATAATTAAAATAATAAGACGTTAGCAAAGAATCACAAAAACATCTACTTGTCCTTCACAGACGTATGTGCTCGCAGGGGCTCCCAAATATTTTTCTTTTTAATGTATCTTCCGGACCCTGACTAGAAACCTCCCCCACCCCCCACCCCCAACGTTAAAAATGTCGCTCGCCATTCTAGACACACACGCACACACACCTCCCCAATGTCCTTCATATTCACCTGCTTAATTAATGTTGTTGAGTATAGTAAGAATTAAAGAGTACCTGAGAGTCCAGTGATGTCCATCTTGGGGAGGTTCCGCGCCTTCAGCACGACGACGCCGAGACGGTTGGCCGCGGGCTGGTAACACAGCGACACCAGCAGATCACCGCGGCCCTGGCTCCGGAACTGAAAATATAACAATGAAGATAAGACACAATTAGCATGCATGTTTATTTGATTGTCTTTTTTGTAAAAAGAAATATTGCAGAAACCAGATTTTGTTTTTGCGGGGTGTGTGTGTGTTATTGTGTGTACGGGGTGGGGGTGGGGGTGGGGGGGGGGTGTGTGGGTGGGGGTGGGTGTGTCTGCATGCATGCAACTACTTAAATGAAAGTTATAAATAAGTGTAAAAAACCCAACAATTTTCATGAACGTGTGAGGGGGGGGGGGGGGGATCTGCGCCTGGAAACACAATCAGTATGAATGTTTGTTTTTCATGTGTGTTATCTGGGAATAAAATATTGAAGAAAACATGCTATTAATATAACCGTTTGTAAGGTTTTCATGTTTGTCTGTTTGACTTCTGGAAAATCAAATTGAAGAAAACACAATTAATATAAATATTTGTTTGCTTTTCGTGTTTGGTTTTTTGTTTTCTTGAAAATAATATTGGTGAAAGCAGCAGTGTTTGGAATCAGTTGGGGTTTCATCATCGATCATCGATTATAATCAGTTGGCACCAACCGATCAATTTTCAATTACACATCGGTTAGAATAGTACAGACATAAGAGAGATTTGAACTATAAGGACCGTGCACCAATTGTCATGTTCTTCGGATCTCGACAATACAAACGACTGGTTTCACCTTTAATAACTATTAGTATTTAATTAAAAAAAAATCTTTATGTACACGTAAAAACAAACCCCAACCCCAACATAGTTATGTCAATTCCATCATCTAAACCGGAGGATCCATTACAGTTAATAATTCCCCACATAATCGATTAAGGGTTTTTGTAATCGATTTTCACATCGTAAGAGCTGGGATATAGACTATTGATATAACTATTTGAATGTTTTTCATATTTGTTTGCTTCTCTGTTTCTTATCCAGAAAAGAATATTAAAAAACCCTCTAAAAAAACCCAACCCAACAAACAAAACCCCCAAACCCCCCAACAAAACCCACCAACAACCAAAATCCCACACAATTATTAGGAATAAAAGTTTGTTTTTCATGTTTATTTGTTTGTTTGTCAGTTGTTATCTGGAAAAGAATATTAAAAAAAACCCCACACACAATTATTACGATTTTTTAAAAATGTTTGTTCATCTATTTAAACTGTCTGCCTTTGGAAGTTTAAAGTAAATTATTCGTGGAAATTCTGTTAAAAACAAAATGTCTTATTGATTAACATTGGCGAGAAGCTCATTCGTGAGGCGTCACATATAATATAGTTAGTTTCCAAGTCTAGACCTTTGCTTAAGCTTAAAACAGAAGAGTAATATGAAATATCGGTTTCAGATAAGTTGTGACATTTAGACGTGACAAGCACTTCCAGGAGTGAAAAAGTAGTCTGAATCCCAAACAATATCGTGTTACAGTTCTACATGCGCAGAGACAAAGTGCGCATCTCGAAAAAGCGAAACATATATCAGGAAAAGGTCACAAAATCAAAAAAAGACCCTCACATAGTGCCACAGGTAATTTGTGGAGATATCGATAACTATATTAAGCGTTATTTACTGGCAACGAAAACCATCTTAAAGTTGCATGATCACATTTGCATATTTTTAATTTAGTATAAAAATGTATTACTGTGTATATCCAGTTGTTGAAATGATTAGTATCATGGGCATATATTTTATCGTTCTGGGTTTTTTTTTTTTTTTTAATCCAGAAATATTAATCGTTCGCAGGATCAATTTCCCTGTGATCCACCTGAACAGAAGAGTGGATATATTGATATAATTGCACAGTAAAATGATTGAACCTAGAGTGATAGAGCCTACATCCAAAAATTCTTTTTTTCATAATTCTAAAAACGCACAATCTTTAGTCAATTTTTGGGACGATTTCTCCCCGTTTAAACATCACATACTTTAGCTTCTCTCCGTTACAATCTTATTTAAACGTGTGTTGCAGGTTTGTAGATTAATTAAACTTAGTGTCCATTTTCACGGGCTGAAACTAGAGTATGCGCCTTTAAGCTAAACAAGAAACGAAAGACATTAACAGTCTGCATCATACTGTACGAGAAACAGACTAACGAGCTAATAATTATATTAACTAGACCTGAGACACAAAACACATTGAGACGTCATTACAATATTATCTCACAAACAATCCCCTAGAGTCTCAGAATGATTTCTTATACTGAGAACACACGAACCATGAATATCCCACGAGTGTTCGATCGGAGTAAGATCAGGCGACTTTGAAGGTCAATCGAATCTGCCGCTAAAGACAGCACACACTTGCATAATATGAAACGACAATAGCTACCTACGTCACAAAGATTCAGTAGAGCTCTGAAAGGATTCCGAAGACTGCGAAGACATATTATATTAAATATAATTAAAGCGTGTTCGATGGAATTAAGATCAGATGATTTTGATGGCAAGTCTAATATGCAGCTACGAACTACCCGAGGCCATCAAGATGTACCATCGTTGTTTAGGGATGGCATATGTATACTTGACACAGCCTTTATGATACCACGTTAATGTTGTTTTCTCTTTAGGGTTTTTTGTTTTGTTTTGCTTTGTAGTTTTTTAAAAGGATTTTTATGTGGGTTTATTGTGTTATGGTTGTGCTAATTTCATTGGTTGTTTGTTTGTGGGGTTTTTTACGGGTTTTTTTTAGTGTTTTTTTTTAGTTTTTAAACAGCATAGATGTCTTAGTACGAAAATGAGACCCATGTATCCTATGTATTAATTCATTTTAATTTATCTTCGTGCGTATTCAAATTAAGGCCCACGTCGGCTATATGGGCTGTAAATTCAAACCAGGCAGTAATGGTTATTTCTTAGTGAAAAACAATTCGTATGTCAGTGGCCTTATACCTCTCCGTTGAGCTGTGACAATTATCTCTGGGTAGAAGGTAGCACTGGGATATGAACCTACGACATACCGGCCTAAAATCTAATGTCTTAAAACGGGGGGTGGGGGTGGGGTGGAAGGGGGGGAAACTCTGCCTCCCCTAACTCCCTAATCGCTGGCATCTTCCGACGTCTATTATTAGTTCTTGATAATTATGGTAATCTTTCCCAATTAGTTTTGCGCGCACGTAAATAACTGATTCGGCTTGTAGTTGCTAAGATCCTGTATGATCAGTTTAATTGTATTCATGGTTGATTTAATCAGTGTTCGATCAAGCGGCAGACATGCGCATTCACAGCACTAAACAGTCCGCATCGACGCGCCGCGTGTATTGCGCATAGCAAGGCACTGCTTCTTCCTGGTTAATCATACTTATAGTAAGTGTTCAGGATTGCGAGCGTTCGCTGACACTTGTTTTAAATTTAAGATGTTTACTGAATTCAGGCACGGCGGAGCAAACATAAAAATATATTATTGGTAGTAATATGTACTGTTAACAATGGACATCGGATACGTAATAAAAATAGCTGAAAAGGGAGAAGAAACATCAATTCACAAGCAATCTGATTAAAATTAGTACTACTAGTCTACCAGTAGATCTAACAGCATTGCGTGGACTCCATGTCCACGTGTTGTATACTAGTATAAACAGATTGTATGGCTATACCATCACGGTTTTATTTTTTTATGTGGGCTCTCAACATGGAATTAGTTTGATAAATCTTTTATACATTTTATTTCATGTTAACGTAATATTTATAGATTTTGTCTGTGTCGATTATTAATATTTTATAGTCTCTCATATCTCCATATGGAGTGGCTCAGTGCTATTTTAGATTTTATGGTCTTTTAACTGAGGTGAGACTAATAAACAATTTGTCTGTCCGTCCGTCTGTCTGCTTGAGATTTGATACGCTTAATAAATTACTCATTTTATTTGCCACACACACAGCTGGCTGCACAGTGGATGTGATATATCCAGTTTGACACATTTAAAAACAATTTGTTGTGGTTTGTACTTTTTGGTCGGATCCGGAGAGGAGAAATGGAGGTGGACCATTTATAAAGCGCTCTGTCCTCCTAACATCCGGTTGCCCATAGAATAGTGTGATTATATGTCGGGGAAAACATTTAGACGACTCCCGACCAGAGCAGAGAGCAAGCCATTATTCTTCTTCAACACATACATGATGCATTAGATTGCAATGCGATGCCATTAAGAAACACACCACGGAGATAATGCCCATAATGTCATTCCGTCACAACTAGTTGTTATAGCAACCAGAGATTTAAGAAAGATCGTCTAGTGTTGCCTTGCGCTAGAAATCGATTTGTTTAGTTTGAAAGAGATTAAAAACGAATCCGATAATTCTCAATGGTTTAATTAAATGGGGGAAAAAATGCACTTACCGGTATTTATTTTTTCTCTCCGAGATTTGGCGATAACACATTAGTTAATCATTTAATATGTTTTTTAAGTGCATATGACTTGTAATGAACAATACCTCTGCACTTTAGTTAATCCGAGGCTGCCAGTCGCAAATAGCATTCATTTCAACTTATTTTCGTGCTTATAGCCAATTAAGGTGGCGACAGCGGGTTTCTTCTCAAACTCTGTGTGGTCCTTAACCATATGTCTGACGCCATATAACCGTAAATAAAATGTGTTGAGTGGTGCGTCGTTAAATAAAACTTTTCTTTCTTTCTTTCTTTCGATTATGTATGTCCGTGTGTGACAAGTCAGGACGAAAATGTACGAGATTTTTTTCCTATTCTATATAAATATAAACATATGGCTTGTGTTTATTTATTTATTTATCTTATTTTAATCAGTTTGTTTTTCAGTTTCTGACAATTCAAATATTTCATTTACCATCTAACATTCCAAGTCGCTAGACGTAAATAACAAAATCTTCCTGGCTCATTTCTTGTCAGAATTGATCTTCCAAGGCACATTAAGTACTGGCAAGATGAAATGTAGGAAACCCCTGTGGACTCGATGATGGAATTGGATGAAATATGAAGGGCGTCTGTCACCATCAGCCATAATCATCATCACCGTGCAGACATTCAGAACGAGGTTCTCCAATTCCAATTCCAAAAAGGTTAACGTGCACATTCAGAGCAAGCCGTTGTAGCGCACGCCTGTCCTGGGCACAAGTACTGGCCTCGGCCGGTTCCTCCGTCCAGGACAGGAATAGGTTGGGGAGGTGAAGGAGGGACCGCCTGCACTGGCAGGTACAAGGGAGCACCAGCAGTCCAACTGTAGTTGGTAACAGGCGGGAGGTGGTATGGTGCTATGTAATTTGGAATGTCCCGTAGGATTAAGCCAAAGAGAAATGGTGCGCATTTTAATGAAGAAAGTTTGGCGCAATTTTTATGGTCGTTCTAAAGGTGAATGATAGGGAGCTACGTATGAGTTTGGATTTTAGTAGGCCGAGAGTAGCTCGTACCGAACGAGGTTCTCCCACTGGCGAAACCTATAGGCCTACACCGTCAACAAGATCGCCACAAAGAAATAATTTGATTGGCGACTTTTTGAAACTTTCACAAAGCGGATGTAAAGCCAGCGATCATTGGTTAGTGGAATAAACTGGACCCAAAGGGGCTCACTGTTGTCTGTCTGTATGTCGGTGCTAGTGATTTTCTGTACATGGATTTGTATTTATCCTGCTGTCAGCCTATCACTTTGTATATTGCTATTTCTTGCTGCAGTCAGTGCACCACGATTGGTACATCAAAGGCCGTGGTATGTGCTATCCTGTCTATTGGATGGTGCATATAAAATATCCCTTACTGCTAATCGAAAAGATTAGCCCATGAAGTGGCGACAACGGGTTTCTTCTCAATATCTGTTTGATCCTTAACCATATGTCCGACGCTATATAACCGTAAATAAAATGTATTGAGTGCGTCGTTAAATAAATAATTTCCTTCCTTCCTTCCTTCCTTCTGTATATTGGTCAAATATGAGGACTAGATAAATGGGTATATTTTTTGTCATTGACCAAACATGAGCCTAATTTACAAAGTCTGTTCATGTCTTACAAGCGGGTAACTATATAGATATATTTACAATGCTTAAACACATGTATTAAAAAATAGGCTTCGTAAATTCGGCAATATCTTTTTTCTGGACGGAATTACTTTTACACTAGTTATGATCAACAAAGACAATTTAATGTTGTATTGTTCAAACTAACTTATTCTTTTATTTCCAGTTGATGGTTTTGATTTTTAAAAACCGTTTTGAAGACAAAAGTGAAAAGTTGTAAAATAAAATGTTTTTGTTGTTGTTTATTTTGTTCATTCGCGGCATTCTCCATTCTAACCTTTCCAGCATAAAGCTGATATCTTAAGACAGTAACCAATTAATGATTATATATATATTATATATATATATATATATATATATATATATATATATATATATATATATATATATATACACACACACACACACAATTAGATGTACTTCAGTGTCCAACTTGCGTATCAGCGTGAATGCACATTCATTTAACTGGACTATTTTTTTGTTGTGAGCAAGGGTATGGGTGGGAGGGGGGGGGGGGGGGCAGACTCCTTCTTCTCAACACAGCTGGATCCGTGCCTGGTGCAAAACATACACAATAAATTATGAACCATGTACTCTTAACAATCTGCATGATTACTTTAACTATCGATCACCCGCCAGCCCCTATTTAAAAAAAGTCTGAGCGCGAAGTCTTCTGCACCGGTGCTCTACATCATTACGCTTAGCATTTTCAAAGACGCTGGACGAAAATTAACTTTACCAAACGACCGTGAAACATTCAATCACCGAAGGAAATTGATGGACTGGGCGGGAGGGAGGTAGAGTGGGGTGGGTGGTAGACACAGAGTGATTGCGAAAATAGCCCAGCAGTTCAGATACACGGATTAATCACTATAAATTACGGTATCTTGTCAGTAGATGTCGGGGTGCAAGTTTCTGTCTGTGTCTGTTTTTCACGATACAGTTCACTGGGTAAACAGACCGTCAAAATGGGGCTAAAATGCTCACAAGACATCGATAATTTTAACAGACACAAAAACTAATCCGATTCAAACTGCAGGGCCGTAGCTAGGATGTTTTGTTTGGGGGGCAACTGAGTAGTTAATAGTCTAAAACTCCTTAAACGGTTAAGAAGAGAATTTTCTTTAAGTTTCTATAATTGTTTCCGGATTTTTTTCCGGGAAGGGAGGGGGGGGGGGGGGGAGGGCAACTACCTTGCTTGCTATTGGCTATTGGATGTCAAACATTTGGTAATTCTGGCACGTAGTCATCTGAGGAAACCCAATACATTTTTCCTAATGGAATGGAATGGAAAAGGGTTTAACGTGCACATTCAGAGCAAGCTATTGTAGCGCACGCCTGTCCTGGGCACAAATACCGGCCTCAGCCGGTTCCTCCGTCCAGGACAGAAAAGGGTTGGGATGGGTGAAGGAGGGACCGCCTGCACTGGCAGGTGCAAGGGAGCACCAGCAGTCCAACCGTAGTTGGTAACAGGCGGGGGTGTGTGTGTGTGTGTGTGTGTGGTGTGTGTGTGTGGGGTGTGTGTGTGTGTGTGTGTTTTGGTGTGGGGTGTGTGGTGGCATGGTGCTATGTAATTTGGAATGTCCCGTAGGATTAAGCCAAAGGGAAATGAGTGCGCATTTTGATGAAGGAAGTTTTGATGGTCGTTCTAAAAATAAAAGGTATTTTTCCTAATGCAGCAAGGGATCTTTTATATGCACTTTCCCACATACAGGAAAGCACATACCACGGCCTTTGTCCAGTTGTGGTGCACTGGATGGAACCAGAAAAACGCCAGTCAGTTAAATGGATCCACCGACGTAGTTTGATCCTGCGACGCAATCACTTCAAGCGAGCACTCAACCGAATGTATGTTAAAACGCTGGAAGTAAATACATTAATTTGTCTCATAAAATATGTTATACAAACGGCTACAGGGCACGCGGGGTGTATGGTATTCGGCGCTAGCTAAAGAGGTACCAAAAAGTTCAGTTATACGTGACAGAGCAATCAATTTCGATCCTGCTTATTTCGTTGGTTGGTATGACTGTGTCGGCGGAATCATCAACCAAGAGCAGCCTTTTATATGTATTTAAATCGATAGCATACGTGTTTTTATTGCCGTATGATATAAATAATGAATAATGTTCACTATCGGGTGAAAAAATATTCAATAGGACTTAATTAACATAACCAGCTATATTTATATTTTAAAATATGGAGATGGTAGGTATTTTGTTACAAGAACTTGAATCTGCTTATATTAGAACATAAAATAGCATCATGTCATTTATACATTATTACACCACCTTTAGCTGCCATTATACATTCTTACGGCTTATACGCGATGTTATGCGGTCACAAACCTGTTGTCAAGGCAACTAGATTTCGAAGAAAGATCACCTAATGTTGTTTGTGCCGAAAATCGATTTGTTTGAATTGCAAAGGACAGAAATAGGTTGCCGTAATATAAATCATTAAGGATTAAACATATGGCTTGATCAGAGTTTTCCCCACTACTCAAATACTTCATATTTCGTTCTCAGCAACGGCAATAGGCTTTTAGAAGAAATAATAGGAAGCAAAAACCATAAGCTTTTAACTGTTTATGTTTAATGCAGGCTATTTTGTACTGTGTTCAGGGGTGGGTACAGGATTTTTGTATGGAGGAGTGCAGCTTTCAACAAGAGTACCTATAGTATTCAACAACATGCCAATATAAATTTTGTTTATGTATATATAGGCCTACATGTATATAATATTGTGTGTGTATATGTGTGTGTGTGTGTGTATATGTGTGTGTGTGTGTGTATGTGTGTGTGTGTATGTGTGTATGTGTGTATATGTGTGTGTGTGTGTGTGTGTGTGTGTGTGTGTGTAAAACACATAGCCTACGCAAATAATACGTCTCCATCTACTATAAGAAGAATTTGAGGTGGGGTGCGCATTCCCAGCACCCTCCCCTACAACAGCGCTTGATATTAGATAATTTCGCTAGGGGCGTGATTAACTCAGTGGTATATAAAGTGCTTGTATGAAAAGCGATAGATCGTAGGATCAATCACTGTCGATGGACAGACCGCCATGACCCCCCCCCCCCCCATTCCTTTTAGTGCTTCACGGCTGCTATTTCAAAAGCCGTGGAATTTACTGTTCTGTCTATGGCTTAGTGCATATAAACATGTTTTGCTGCTTTCTTTTCGGTATAAGCAGGCTATGTGGAGAAAGAATCAAACATTAGAGACTCTTATTTAATACCCCGTCGGTGGGCCCATTGGGCTATTTCTCGTTCCAGCCAGTGCACCACGACTGGTATATCAAAGGTCGTGATATGTGCTATCCTGTCTGTGAGATGGTGCGTATAAAAGATCCCTTGCTACTAAAAAAAACATGTAGCAAGTTTTCTCTCTAATATTATGTCATAATTATCAAATGTTGACATCCAATAGCCGATGATTAATAAATCAATTTGCTCTAATGGTGTCGTTAAACAAAACAACTTTTTTTTAAACTTATTTAATAACCGTAGTTTAGAATATACTAAAACAAGTATTCCCAATCCAAATGATGTCTCTACCGACTGAGCTAATTCGCAACATGTTTACATTAAACTAGAGTAATATACATCTAGTGTAATATACATCTAGAGTAATATACATCTAGAGTAATATACATCTAGAGTAATATACATCTGTAGTAATATACATCTAGAGTAATATACATCTAAAGTAATATACATCTGTAGTAATATAAATCTACAGTAATATACATCTAGAGTAATATACATCTACAGTAATATACATCTGGAGTAATATACATCTAGAGTAATATACATCTGTAGTAATATACATCTGTAGTAATATACATCTAGATTAATATACATCTGTAGTAATATACATCTGTAGTAATATACATCTGTAGTAATATAAATCTACAGTAATATACATCTAGAGTAATATACATCTAGAGTAATATACATCTGTAGTAATATACATCTAGAGTAATATACATCTGTAGTAATATACATCTGTAGTAATATACATCTAGATTAATATACATCTGTAGTAATATACATCTGTAGTAATATACATCTGTAGTAATATACATCTAGAGTAATATACATCTAGAGTAATATACATCTGTAGTAATATACATCTACAGTAATATACATCGACAGTAATATACATCGACAGTAATACCCAGGCAGCATTAAAGCAATATTATTCTGTCCTGTCCATTATTCTTCCCACGTAGTCGCTTCGAAACAGACTTATACGGTAATAACTATTCATAACACTGATCAATACACCAGGACATTTTATTCTGCTCTTCGTTATTTTCTGTTCACTGACGGCAAGCAGTGCATTTTTCAAAATATTAACCTAGCTTCCCGTCAGAAAAAGTTAAATGTAAAACTTTGTTTTGTGTAGATCACATTGATTAATTCATCAGCGGGTGTCAAAAATTAGATAATTCTGACACACAAGTCTCTAGAGGAAACTAGCGACATATTTTGTTTTTATTAGCAGAAAGATATCTTTTACATGCATTTGCCCACAAACAACATAGCGCATACAAAGGCCTTTGGTATACCAGTTGTGGGGTCTGGTTTTGTCGGCGGAAAAACCTAATGGATCCGATGAGAAGGTTCGATCCTATGTCTCAACCACCTGATAGGCGCCCTCTACCGGCTGAGTTAGATCCCCTAAACCCGTTTCCCGTCAGAAATGCTTGCAATAGGATACGACACAATGCAGAAAGGAATCTTTTCCAGTATCTTTATTTGATTTAGCTGACCGCTTGCTTGAGATGCTTGCGTCGCAGGATCGAACCACCTCGATGGATCTATTCAACTGATTGAGTTTTTTCTTGTTCCAACCAGTGAACCACAGCTGTGGTTTCCTGTCTGTAGGAAAGTGCATATAAGAGATCCCTCGCTGCTTTAGGGAAAATGTAGCGGGTTTCCTCTGCTAACTACGTGTCTGAATTACCAAATGTTTGGCATCCAATAGCCGATGATTAATTAATCAATTTGCTTTAGTGTGTTGTTAAACAAACAAAAAAACTTTATTTATTTATTTGCTTTCAAATACATCCATCAGACGTAGTAGCCATGCATGTTTGAAAACGACGTCTGTGGCGACTGTCCCTTCCCATGAGAGATGTTTTCTAAAACAAACCTAAACACTATTAATAAATCATACTATTGATCAAATAGCCTTTGTTAATAATGTTTTTCAGTTGGGTATCTTCATGAAGATCTAACAATGCAATGTTCCACACCCAGATAAGATTAATTTACTAAAGACTGGCCAGAAATGTCAGTATGGCTGTGTGGGGGAGTATACTTTAAAGAAACCCAAAGAAGAAAACAGCGAAGCCAGAAGGCATAAACATATGGTTATGGTTTCTCCTATTCATCCTCACCGGTCTTCCTTTCCTATAAGAGATCTGATCCGCAAAAAACAAATACTCGGTCAATTTTCAAATAATTATATTAGACTTATGAAACAAAACGCTGAGAAAAAACTCAATGGAATAAAATATGGCTGAAACACAAAAGTGGGTTGAGACCACTTTTCGGGTTTTTAACTTAAATGAATGTAAATGAAACATATGCACATGCTTTTTTGTGGGGTTTTTTGTTAATAGTTAATTAATTAATTAATTTTGCTTTGGAATGGGTGGTGATAATCCTGCAAACATTATACCAGAATTGACAACATGGATAAACTGAAATTAATACAAGCAAGAAACTGCTGGTATAGTAAAGTTTGTTTTGTTAAACGACACCACTAGAACGCATTGATTTATTAATCATCGGTTGTTGGATGTCAAACATTTGGTAATTTTGACATATAGTCTTAGAGAGAAAAGTCGATATATTTTTCCATTAGTAGCAAGGGATCTTTTATATGCACTATCCCACAGGCAGGGTAGCGAATACCACGGCCTTTAATATACCAGTCGTGGTACACTGGCTGGAACAAGAAATAGCCCAATGGGCCCACCGACGGGGATCGATCCTAGACCTACCGCGCATCAGGCATGTTTTACCACTGGGCTACATCCCGCCCCTGTTGGTATATTAAAGACTTCCTAAAGAGTTAAAAATGTATTGTTAATTATCTTTTCTTATCTTTGTGTCGATCCCAGTTGGTTGGCTCTTGGGTTAGTTCTCAATCCAGCCAAAGCATTGTATATCAATGGATGTTGTATGTTCTATCCTGTCTGTGGGATAGTGCATATAAAAGATCCCTTGCTCCTAAAGAAAACATGTAGGGGTTTCCTCTCTAAGACTTTGTCAAAGTTACCAAATGTTTGACACCCAATAGCCGATGATTAATAAATCAATGTGCTCTAGTGGTTGCGTTAAACAAAACAAACTTTAACTTTCTATCATTGTGATACTAAAGGCGAGGTCACACGACACGATTGCCTCGAGGCTCGCACGAGAATAGCCGATTGCATAGCAACCGATGGAATCGTAATATTTGTCTTGTCACAAGCGACAATTCTCGTACGGACACTCGTATCGTGTGGCGGCGCCTTAAGACGTTCAGAGATTTGAGTGACAGGTTCAAGATTGACTCCGTTACGTCAGTCCATCATCGACACGTGTCCAATATTTACTCACGTGTTCCGAAATAGACAAATGAAATTATTTCGCAAATCACAAGATCAATTTCAATTTATACCTTACTAGCGATTTCGGCTTAACTACATTTCCTATCATTACGATGTAATTTAATAGTTGGAATTTACATTGTACAAAGTGTATTAGTGAACAAAGAAAGAAAATAAGAGAAAAGTGAATTTATCTTTCTTCATTTTGTAAACGTGCACACAAGCATGAAGGTCAAATCCATATTATAATTTTTTCCTTTGCTGTTTTTCTTATTCAGTCATTTCTTTTTTTCTAAATTCTTTTTCGGGAACAAATATTAAAAGTACCAACGACATTTCAAGATGCTATCTAAAAGTTGCACAATGGCGGATTCCCACCAAAATTATTTATAAACTTTTCCTTTCAAAACGTATTCTTACACGCCCGTTAGTGAGAACACCATGTGTTATTTATAATAACACATACTTGTTTACACATGTTCGTGTGTTAACAGTTTTAAGACATACGACTGGCTGCTCCTAGGTGATGATCAGGTCACCGAATGCCATATATCCAATGAAAAACAACACGATGGAAATCGATTACACTGTGGCGTATAGTTAACCTGACAATCATGTGTCTGTGACGCGTAAATTAGCTACAAGTGCAAAGGATTGTAAATGTCTTTTAGTCGAAATAGATGTTAAAATTTGCTTAAAACTTGGTTTTTGAGGATATGTAAGAGTAGAATTATACATTCGTGTCCGTTACATACCATTTATCTCACAACTCGTTGTTTAAAAACGTATCAAACCTCTCGCTCGTTAGATTAAAACGACTTGTGAGATAAATGGTATCTAATGACCACTCATGTATTATTCTTTATTTATACAAATTACAACTATATAATTTAATTTATAAGTAGAAAAATGTATTACTGGAAAATCTTTTGCGGAATTGGGCGCGTTCAGTTATGCCGAACACTTCATAACGTTATGCCACGTGGATGCTGCCGACAAGTTCGCTGTATCTATGCAGCTCATCTGTGTCTGAGACGACCCTATTCAATCAACTTGCCAGTGTGTGTGTGTGTGTGTGTGTGTGTGTGTGTGTGTGTGTGTGTGTGTGTGGATTCGCCGATTTCAGACGATGTTTTGTGATAAGACCGGAATCTATTCGTACTGAACGTGACACGGAGTGTGGAAGCACATATTAATATGATATTCTGGGTTATTTATGTAAGGATTATACATATGATAAATTCATTTGTAGTTATTCATAACAAATAAATGTAAAAAATTAGCGAAATATGGCAACTGTAACTATGATATATCACCGTTAGTAATATTATTCAACTATATGCACTAAGGAAAAAACATCAACACATTTTAATTACGGTTATAGGACGTCGGACATATCGTTAAAGACCACAGAAATAATTAGAGAGGAAACCCTCTTCAACCACTCTAGGAAATACTCTTTCCGATTAGCAAGAAGGGGGTGTTTTATATGCATCATCACACAGACAGGATAATACATAGCACGATTCTGTTACACCAGTTGTGAAGCACTGGCTGGAACACAGCATATCCCAAAGGTCTCACTGACGGGTATCGATCCTCGACCGACCGCCCATCAGGCGATCACAAGCACCACGACTCCTCGTACTCTAAAGTCGAATTCTGTCGACATATTATATCAGTATCCAACCAATATGTCGGCTTGACATCGGAATAAAACAGCGATGGTCGGTAGATAATTAGGCGTTTGTCAAGCATTATCAAAATAATACGGTGTGAACAATGACAAGACTTGAGTTAAACTCCCAGGAGACATCTGACAAGAGTGAAACAAACACAGGTCAATAACTGACATATCAGGCGAGTGCGAAACAAAAACAGATCAATAACTGACCCGCGTGGATTGAAAAGCGTGGGCATTGATATTGGTACCGCGATGACATTTGTCTGTGCACTGTGATGACGTAGAATTCAAGTGATGTCAACTCATATTTACAAACAGAAGAGATGATACGAAAAGAAGGGAAGAACTATCACATAGCTGTTCCTAAAATGATTAATTAATAGTTTATATGTGTTCGTGTATGTGTGTTTGGGAGCATGTGGGGGTGGGTGGGTCGTTCGGTGTTATGTGTGAGCGTGTGGGGATGATTCTGTATTGTTATTTTACAGGCAGTTTGTTTATGGGGAAACTGATAAAATACAAATAATAGCTACAATATAATTTACTTTTATGAATGATAAGGGTTAAAACACATCACTTACCAGTGGTCGTATTTAGAACTGCCTTGATATCAAAAAGTCATAACTGTACTATGAACATGTGGATGGATGGATGGTTACATGGATAGATTGAAGGATTGATTGATTTATGGAAGGAATGATGGTTGGATGGATAGATAGAAGGATGAATTGATTAAAAGATAGATGGATGGAAGGACTGATGAATGGATGGATGGATGAATGATGCACTACTCCCTCGTCCTTGTGTACATGCGTTGTTCCCGTTACCTCCAAAAACTCGTATAGCGATTACGTATCGTGGACTTTTTCATGTGTTAATTTTGGAACTACATATAACCTATAACACCAAAACACTGTCAGATCAAAAGTGCTTACTTCCTTTTGATGTGATGCGCGCGCATCTCGGCGATGTTTTGACTGGGTTATTAACTAACTGGGTCTTGTGTTGTCCGTAAACAATTACACGAAACAGCTATTGACGAAGTAATAAATCGATATTCTTGGAGGTTGATTTAAATCACAACACAGCGCTAAATTTGCTAGGGAGATTAAGGCTTGTAGTGGTGAAATCGATTTCGCGTCAAAGTGTAAATGGCGCTGAGTAACCCCCCAATTCTCGTGCGCCGTGACTGCGATGTGGCAGATACGTTCTATTACATTTTCTCTTAAATTTATTTTTAAGGACTGTCTGCATTTCTGCAGATTGACATTTACTGACTGACTGCTATTTCGTTTTATAGCATTTAAGAAGTGAGTGCTGTAACAAATTTACAGAACTGTTCTACATTTAAAGACTGGCTGCTATTTCGTTTTATAGCATTTAAGAACTGAGTGCTGTAACAAATTTACAGAACTGTTCTACATTTAAAGACTGGCTGCTATTTCGTTTTATAGCATTTAAGAACTGAGTGCTGTAACAAATTTACAGAACTGTTCTACATTTAAAGACTGGCTGATATTTCGTTTTATAGCATTTAAGAACTGAGTGCTATAACAAATTTACAGAACTGTTCTACATTTAAAGACTGGCTGCTATTTCGTTTTATAGCATTTAAGAACTGAGTGCTGTAACAAATGTACAGAACTGTTCTACATTTAAAGACTGGCTGCTATTTCGTTTTATAGCATTTAAGAACTGAGTGCTATAACAAATTTACAGAACTGTTCTACATTTAAAGACTGGCTGCTATTTCGTTTTATAGCATTTAAGAACTGAGTGCTATAACAAATTTACAGAACTGTTCTACATTTAAAGACTGGCTGATATTTCGTTTTATAGCATTTAAGAACTGAGTGCTATAACAAATTTACAGAACTGTTCTACATTTAAAGACTGGCTGATATTTCGTTTTATAGCATTTAAGAACTACAGAACTGTTCTACATTTAAAGAGTGCGTTTTACAGCATTTAAGAACTAACAAATTTACAGAACTGTTCTACATTTAAAGACTGGCTGATATTTCGTTTTATAGCATTTAAGAACTGAGTGCTATAACAAATTTACAGAACTGTTCTACATTTAAAGACTGGCTGCTATTTCGTTTTATAGCATTTAAGAACTGAGTACTATAACAAATTTACAGAACTGTTCTACATTTAAAGACTGGCTGATATTTCGTTTTATAGCATTTAAGAACTGAGTGCTATAACAAATTTACAGAACTGTTCTACATTTAAAGACTGGCTGCTATTTTTTTCATTGTACACTATTTTGCATCATTCAAGAGCTGTTATTTCTTTACAGCTACAGTTTGTTTTTGGTGTATGTGTGGGTTTTTGTGGGTTTTTTGTGTTTGTTGTTGTTTTTTTGTTTTGTTTTGTTGTTGTTGTTGTTGTTGTTTGTTTTTTTGTTTTTTTTGTTTTTTTTTGGGGGGGGGGGTTGCATAACTTTATGACTGTTATTTTTATAGTTTACAGGATTTGGCTTCCGTTAAGGACTGCCTATTATTTCTGTAAAACTACAGAATTGTGCATCATTTTAAGGACTGTGTAATATGAAGTTTCTGAGGTTTATACAATTGTACATTATTTATGACTGCCTGTTATTTCGTTGAAGAAGTTACTTTCACTTTATTATTGTTAAGAATTCACTGATTCAACCTTAGTGTCGGTCATACAAATGACGACACCCATATCTAGATATTGGTCCCTGGCCAAGCAAACCGTGTGTCTCGGCATACCTATGTCATGGCACTACCACTGGTCCAAATACTAAATTTAATAAAACATTAGAACAGATATAGTTCAGACAAGATACTGCTTTAAAATATTTAGTTGACGACGCTGTGACTACTGCTGCTACTACTACTGCTACCACCACAACCACCACCACCACTACCACTACTACTACTACGACGACTACTACTACTAACACTAGTACTACTACCATCATCACCATCACCATCACCACCTCCACCACCACTACTACTACTACTACCACCACCATTACTACTACTACTACGACCACCACCACCACCACCACCACTACAAAACATTTTTTTTTATTATTATTTTTTTTTTTTTACCTTCAGATGTCTAGCCGAAATCTCTCGCGTGAACGTCACTTCCTTCTGGCCGACCTCACTCCCGGCAAGCGGATGGATGATCTCGCCGATTATCTCGTCTCGCGAGAACCGGTCGAAGCTGAGCACGACGAAGTGGAGCGTGATGCCCTGAAGCTGGTTGGCGTTGATGCCGAAAAACGTGAACGTCTCGTCGTACACCGGGTTGAGCGTCTTGCGCAGCACCCTCGTCTTACACTTGTGTTTCTTCTCAGGCAGCAGCTGCAGCTTGATGTACGGGTCGCAGCCGCCGAGCGTCGGGTCGCGTGGCGGCAGCTCGGTGGCGTTCGAGATGGTTACGAGCAGCGCCGTCTTGTTCGGGTCGTAGTCGACGGAGAAGTTGACGAATCCGAGTTTGACGGGTCTCTCGTCGAGCGGCTCTCCACGCATCACCTCTTCTTTCTCCGGGGTTGCCCCATCCTTCTCATTCTCAACGTACACTTCTGACTTGATGGCGCTGGGGTCAATCCCCGTCTGGGTGAAGCCGGGGGAGGGCATTTTGTGGAGGAGTTTCGATTCGCCGTCGGGCGGCGTTATGGGGCTCGTGCCTTTAGATTTCATGATCTTGCTGCTACGGACCGGGGTGCTCTTCTTCATGCTGCCAGAGTTGCTCTCCTGCAGGCCTTTCTTGATGGCGGAAGAGAGTCTGTTTTGCGCATTGCGCATTACGCGGCGTCTGTAGCACTTGTACGCGACGGCCGTGATCGAGATGAGGAACACGATACATCCCACACAGATGCCGGCAATGGTCGCGCCAGATACTAAAAAACAAATAAACACTTGATTAAAAAACCCATTAAAGTGACAGACCCTAGTTTTTAAACACTACGGGAAATATTTCACTATTACAGCCAATTTTGATAATTGAAATCAGGCATTGTTTAGATTATCCCATTTCCGTTGATCCGACGTGTTTCTGGTCATTCAGCCCTAACTTCAGCCAGCGAACGTTTCGCTAACGTTCGCGAACTATTTGATTGGTTCCCGGCGTGGCTATTTGGTTTAACGTGAAGCGCATAAACCAGTCTAGCGGACGTTTTTCTGCTCGGTCTGGCTGAACGCAGCCCTGGTGTTTCTAATACCACAAAACACATTTTTCATATTTTAAAAAAATGCACGTACCTCTGAGAAGTAACGTTTATGGTGACGAGCTCTATAGTCTATTTCTTAAGGTTATTAACCCGTTTTAACGTCACAAACTCTTGGTTTACTCTGTTGTAACTTTATCCAAATGTGTTAAGGTTTGTAGATTAATCAAGCTTAATGTCCATTATTTGATAAATGGCCACTGTTATCTAGTAAAACCTCTTTCGGAAAATTTACTTTCTTGACTAAAACACATGCAGATTATTTTGAAGAACGAAAGAAGATCTTTTGAAAACAAGACTATTTATTTTTCGCCATCAGTTATAGTCATATTCTAAACCAAACTCATTTTCCCATTTAGAGATATTATTATGTTGGTAAAACAAAAGTTGCGCCCATATACTTGTTGTTAAAACACCAGCCTGAAGCTGTATCCTCACCGGACGCAGACGTGAGCTGTTATTTTAGAAATCATTGCTTCCAATTGCTGCATCCTAACCGAACGCGTGCGACACAACATAATTATCTGTCGCGCCGTTCGCGTGCGGTTAGGATACGGCGATTGAAGTCAATGATTTCTAAAATAATCGCTCACATCGCTCGCGTCGCTCACGTACGGTTAGAATACAGGTTTAGAATACAACTTAAGATGGTTCCAGTACACAATAATCCAGATGATTTTTCATTCAAATTTCTTTCTTTTTTTATATCAAAGTGATCACTAGTCTAAACTGCCGCTACTGTCAGTAATCCGCTGAAACATATTTTTGCATATATTTTTCTATTGTATACAATTTCAGTCCATACATGTGCATGAAAGATTGCAAGGCTAGATAAAAGTAGCCACTGAAATAACTTCTTTCTATTAAATTTTCTTCTTGGACTTCCCGAAAATAGAGGTAAAACACATTATTGTAATTTTGACAAAATAGTATCCACACAAACTACATTCGTATGCATGCATATATAAAACCACGACATATTGTAATAATAATAAATATGAATAATTTAATGTCAAAATCTATTTTCACAGTCAGAACGAACCCTGTCAGACATAAATGCAAACTGATCTATATGTTGTTCTGCGTAAGATGAGTAGACCTGTCTGTGATTATGTGATCTGGCAAAATTGTAAAACGATATTGAGAATGTGAATAAAATATAAACAAAAACACATTAAACTACACAGAAACAAAAGAAACGAAATATAAAACAAAACTAAAAAGACAACAACAAAAACCCACTCGCATTCCCACCAAACAAAAAATACACACACAATACATAACAAACAGACATTCAGTTCTGAACCAGTTTGCTTTAAACTAAAAAAAACCCCAAAACAATAATAATAAAATAATAATAAAAACAGTCAGTAATATACATTGTAGTTATATATCAGAAGGCATAAAAATAAACATAAGATGATATTGGATTTCACACTGCAATAAATGTTGGAATGATGTTTCTTTATTTGAAAACCATAACATAAGTAGTTGCATAATTCTGTCAAAAGAAGAAAAAGAAATGACAGGCTTTTAAAAATTACTTATCTCTCTCTCTCTCTCTCTCTCTCTCTCTCTCTCTCTCTCTCTCTCTCTCTCTCTCTCTCTCTCTCTCTCTCTCTCTCTCTCTCTCTGTGTGTGTGTGTCTGTCTCTGTCTCTGTCTGTCTCTGTCTCTGTCTCTCTCCCTCCCCCCCCCTCTCTCTCTCTCTGTGTGTGTGTGTGTGTGTGTGTGTGTGTGTGTGTGTGTGTGTGTGTATGTGTATATATCTGCTGTTTGCTGTTGTGACGGTCTGTTTGCTGTTTATTTGGTGTTATAGTGGGTTAGTTGTGTGTTTGAAGCAGTTAATTTGTTAAAGAAATCGTGGGGTACTGTAAGTTAAAACAAATATCATATATTCAGCCGGAAGATCTTTCTCCTTTTCATAGCATTTATTTGCACGCATATTAGTGCGTATGTATAAACAATTCTCGAATGAAAAATCGTTTTCAAAATTTGTTCTATATAATTCGCATCTTCGTTTTATCGCTTGGTTTAATAATCAAGACCATATTTCTCTTCTTTGACATTTATCGTTTGGTTTGCTCTAAAACACATAACAGCTAGCGTCGCAAGGTTCACAATATATCAATACTTGGCTTGACACTTTTGTGATCGATCGTCCTCCACCATCAAATTCCAATTGATACGTCACTGGTTGTCATGGAAGCATTTCCTAATATAGTGATTGAATGAATTCGATAGCCCATCTCTCGCAATTCATTTACGGTGTCAGAGCCTTTAAGAATATTTACCCATTCGCCGCAGTTCACTATACACGGTTCCCGCGGTGAAGGGAAAGCTTTGGCTTTGGGCGCATCTCCGGCGAATTGGCAAATCAAGAATTTATTTTGCATCATCACGTTTCACAGAGAGCCATCCCGATTCGTTTGAAAGATTATTCGACATTTGGGACGAATTAACATGCACGTCTTTGATCAGTCGAGGTATTTGGCGTTAAAGTTTGTTTTCTTTAATCACCACCAGAGAACATTGATTTATTAATCATCGACTATTGGATGTCAAACATTTGGTAATTCTGACATCTGGTCTAAGAGATTAATTCCGGTACATTTTTTCCATTAGTTGCAATGAATGTGTTATATACACCATCTTACAGAGATAACACATTCCATGGCCTTTGATATATCAGTCGTGGTGCACTGTCTGGGACGAGAAATAGCCCAATGGGCCCACCGACGGGGATCGATCCTAGGCAGACCGCGCACCAGTCGAACGCTTTGCCACTGGCCTACGTCCCATCCCTCGAGGTATTAGGTCTACATATCGTTGCCATATAGCCAGGAGGCCACAGATGACAGTTGTCTTCCCATTTC